>NC_058410.1:60929863-61040442 GCF_002201575.2 Neomonachus schauinslandi
TGTTTTTTGTTTTTCTATGTGAATAAGAGTTTGAGTCAGTTTTTTTCTTTAGAATTCCTGAACTATTACATTATCTTCTAGCATTTCCTTGAATTTCTATCAGCTTCAGTCTCTTGCATTCATTTTATATAGGCATTAGGTTTCTTGTATCTGTGTTCTAAGTTACTCATCATTTTTTTATTTAAATTTTTAATTTGGCCACCATGTTTTTGATTTCGAAGACCTTAAAATTTTTTTAAAATAAGTTTCTCCTTGTTTTGTGAATCCTATACTCTATTAATTCACACTAAAGATAACAATTATGATTTTAAAACTACTTCCTTATTGTTTACTAACTTTTACTGGAGACTATTTGCTCTAATTGCCCAACTTATTTCCTTGTCTTTAAGATAGGTAATTCTACTCCTACATATAAATGCAGATCTGTGTTGGCTGATTTGTTCCTGGTTGGGAATCTCTGTGAAGTCATGAAGGTCACTGTTCTTTTCCAGAGGGGTAGTTCCCTAAAGCCAGGTGAATGGAAGGGCCTCTGTGAGTGGGCTTTGTCCTAGACAAAATGAGTGGGCAGGACATGTCAACTAATAGATAGCTTTCAGAGTGTGCTGGTCAAGAACAGACTAATAAAGTAGGACCCCCATAAGTAAGCCAATATGAGGATGTTAAATCTCCAACTTGACTTTGTTTTGGTCCAAAACAAAGACTGAAATCAAAAAGCATACAGAACAGTCCTTTCACCCAAGGAATTCCTTTGTGTGGGCCCGTTGTAGTCATTGGAGTCAACCCGTCTTTTCTTCTAACTTCCTGGCAATCACTGATCTGTTTGCCTTCCCTATAGTTTGCTTTTTTCAGAGTATTCTATAAATGAAGTTCTATAACATGTAGCCTTTTGGGTATAGCTTCTTTCCCTTACAAAATCATTTTAAGATTCATCTGTGCTATTTGCTAAATCAGTGGTTCATTCTGTTTTATTACTAAGTACTATTTCATTGTATGGATGTGTGGTTGTTTATCGTTTCACCTGTTGAAGGACATCATTCATGTTTCCAGGTTGGAGTGATTATGAATAAATATATAAACATTTGCGTACAGGTTTTTGTTTGCAAATAGGTTTTCAGTGCACTTGAATAAATAATGTAGGAGGAGGATTGCTAGATGGTTTGGTAAGGGTATGTTGAGCTTTATAATAAACTGCCAAAGTTTTCCAAAGTGGCTATACCATTTTGCATTCCCACTGGAAGTATTTGCAGCATCCAATTTGGTATCATCTTAAAATTTCATTAATCTGTAATTAACTGTTCCCAGGTTTAAGGTATTAAATATTATCTGTCCCAGAGTTTACCCTTTTGAAATTATACTTGACATTGCTCTTAAGTAAAATGTTCGCTAGGATACACAAAAATATGCCATAAAAGGAAAAAAAATGATAAATTGGACTTAATAAAAATTGAAAAGTTTTCTCTTTAAAAGATATCAGGGGCGCCTGGGTGGCTCAGTCGTTAAGCGTCTGCCTTCGGCTCAGGTCATGATCCCAGGGTCCTGGGATCGAGTCCCACATCAGGCTCCCTGCTTGGCGGGGAGCCTGCTTCTCCCTCTCCCACTCCCCCTGCTTGTGTTCCTGCTCTCGCTATCTCTCTCTCTGTCAAATAAATAAATAAAAAATCTTTAAAAAAAAAATAAAAAATAAAAGATATCAAATAGATGAAAAGCCCGGCACAGACTGGTAGAAAATGTTTGCAAAACATATATCTGATAAAAAGCTTATATCTAGAATGTACAAAGAACTCTTACAACTCAATAATAGGAAAACAAAAAAAACCTGATTCTAAAAAAATGGGTAAAATAGACATTTCACTAAAGAAGATACAAATAGCAAATAAAGACATGAAAAAATGCTCCACATCATTACTAGTCGATTGAGAAATGCAAATTAAAACAAGGTATTTACCACCCACCCCCTGGAATGGTTCAAGACTGACAACATTGACTACTGATGAGGATGTGGAACAACTAGAAGTCTCATATATTGCTGGTGGAAATGTAAAATGTTGGCAGCCATTTTAGAAACACTTTGGCACAAGAAACAACCCAAATGTTTATCAACAGGTGAGTGGATATGTCCATATAATGGATATGATTCAGCAATAAAAAGGAACAAACTAGTGATACACATAACAACAGGGATAAATCTAAAGATAGGCTGTGCAGAATACGCTAGACACAAAAGAATACGTCCATATTATTTCACTTATGTGTAACTGTAGAATAAAGAACAGTCTCATTTATAGTGATAAGAAGCAGGTTAGTTTTTATCTGGTGCAGGAAGTAGATGGGTGATGGGGAGGGAGCAGCAATGAACCTTTTGGGCTGATGGAAGTATTCTATATTTAGATTCTGGAGGTGGTGACATTGGTATATGTCTTTGTCAAAACTCATTAAACTACACACTTAAAATGGAGTACATTTTTTTTTTTTGGAATGTAAATTGCACACCAAAGTTAATTTAACAATATTATACCATTTTAGTTAATTGCTCTTTTAGCATCAATAGTGAGCAGTGACATACCTATGATCTTGTAGTTGAATTTTTGTTAGGAAGGCTAAGTGTAAATTCAATATATTTCTATTAGGTAAAAGCTCTTTATTTTACTGTACAAAAATGTATAGTTAGTGTTTGAACAAAGTAAAGTCAATATCCTTTATGGTTTTAGTAGCTAGAGAGATTTGTTTTCTCTCTTCAGTCTTTTTGGTTTTCAGGATTTTTCCTCGGCCTTTAGGTTTTTTCTTCCTGAGTGGTTCCCCTGCTTTCTTTTGCTCTATTTGCCTGGATTTTCAAGAAGCTTTGAAGCTAGCTAGGAAGCTCTGTGTTCCCTGTCCATACACTTGGCTCAGTTAAGAACTTTACATGTTTATTCTATATTGGAGCCTTGTTGAATAAAAACTGTAATCAGAATAAAAGTGTTTTAACTGGAGGAGAATTTACTTAGAGGAAGAGAGGCATGTAAAGTAATATTCCATCCCCAGTAGTCTCCTTACTGACATTGGTACATTATTTTATTTTATTTTTTTAAAAGATTTTATTTATTTATTTGACAGAGAGAGACACAGCGAGAGAGGGAACACAAGCAGGGGGAGTGGGAGAGGGAGAAGCAGTCTTCCCGCTGAGCAGGGAGCCCGAAGCGGGGCTTGATCCCAAGACCCTGGGATCATGACCTGAGCTGAAGGCAGACGCTTAACGGCTGAGCCACCCAGGCGCTCCAGGTTATCACTTTTTCTAAAAACTTCTTTTCTACTCATAGTTTTTCAGTTCTTCTTAATCATTCTATGGTCTTAACACAGATTTGGAGTGTTAAAAAAATTCATTGTATTTGAGAAAATAGTTCCCTTTTACCTCTCCAATCATCTCTTTCATGGATCTTTCTTTAATTTCAATCAGAGTTTCTTTGTAGCCAAGGTCAAGTCTCTTTTATGTGTTCAGGGGCTGCTTTTGTACTAACAGAGGTTACTACTTTTTTACATTCTCTTTGAACGGTAAAATTTCAATATGTATACTATTCCTTACTGGATGGCTTCAAAGAAGGTCATACATTTGATTCTTACCTATTGTGTTTCGGTTTTTATTATCCATTTTTCCCCTCTTTTGCTCTGTATCAAGATATGGAACTTTTTTTGCTTCATTTTTCGGTCCTCGTGTTCTTATCTTGAAGAGTCCCTGGTTTCATTTCTGTGTTTATTTTAATTCTGTCCCGCCATCTTCTCTGCCCATCTTCAAAAAAAAAACCAGAACAAATGCTTATTGAGCATATCTTGGCATGTGCTAAGCCCTAAGGGTGTAGTTATGATTAAATCACATTCTCTGAACTTGAGGAATTCATAGTCTATTGGGGTAGAAGAAAATCTCACCACGTAAGAAATGGCACACAAAAATGTAAGAGCAGAGAAAAAGTGAGTGGTAGACCAAGTCTGTACCTGACCTTAAAGGATGAATAAGAGGCTGCCAAGTGGGGAAGAACAGGGCATTCCAGAGCAGCCCAGCCTCAGTGGAAGACTTGAGGATGCTGAGGTGTGCAAGCGCGAGTGTGGCTGGGGGTGAGGCAGATGTTCTACAGCAAAGGTGGGGAGTGTGGAAATGGAAGGGACGGGGGGAGAAGATGTGCCAAGGTAGGTGGAACATTCTTGGGTGTCATTTTATTAAAAGTTGGCCTTCTCTTAATGGTACCTCTATATATTTGAGAATGAAGAGGAAGAAGGCCCGGGAAGGAGAAGTTATCAGACAGGCAGAAGGAGATAGAAGAGCCCGCGGTGGTCTAGAAGCATAGAGGGGGCAGGCCAGGAAAGAGGGCTGGTTGTGAGGGGCAGCTGCTGCACTGAATTCGAATATAATTCCCCTCTTCTTGATTGATATTTTCCTCCATTCACCGATGTCTGGATTTCTAGACTTGTCCAGAAAAGTCCCTTCCTCAAAATAGCGTCTCTTGATCAGTTTCAGCAGGATTCAGAAATGATAACATTACCAGGTTTGGCCTTTTTATCTTGATTTCTTACCACATTATGCACTGTTACATTTTGGTGTGATGCCGCGGAGCTGCCTAGACCCTCGTCTTTCCCTATCACTTCATCGGCTTGTGTCTGCGGGCCATTCTGCGGCAGGACTGCGTTGTGACTTGTCTTCAGTATCTGGCTGTGCCTTGTTGCCTGTCCTTTTTGCTTCTCCTCTATCTTTTCACTTTAAGTTGAGAATCCTCTTGGGGTTTTAAGCTTGTTTCTAGGTTCTTTCATCCCACTGTGAACTTGGCCTTGGCGTGGTCCTGTTTAGAGTTCATTTTGATGGCCTCCTTTTGTTTATTTTATGGGCAGTCCTTTGCCTTTCTCCTCTTTGCGGTGCCGGAACAGGAGCCATCTTCTCTGCGGTTCCTGCCATCCTGCTTCTCTCCGCCTCATCGACTCCCCATCTCACTTCAAATCTCAGTAGAAAACATATGTTCTCCCTTGTCTATACCTCTTAATTTCTCTTTTCCACTGTTATTGCTTTCTCTGTAATTGTATTATTTAACTTTGTTAAACATTTTATAACATGAAAGATGTAGTTGAAAATAAAGTTGTATTATAATAAAATCATGTTGTGTAAAGCAAGTTGTTTCCCAAGGAGTATGAAAGTCTCAGGATAGGGCGCCTGGGTGGCTCAGTTGGTTAAGCGACTGCCTTCGGCTCAGGTCATGATCCTGGAGTCCCGGGATCGAGTCCCGCATCGGGCTCCCTGCTCGGCAGGGAGTCTGCTTCTCCCTCTCCCACTCCCCGTTTGTGTTCCCTCTCTCACTGTGTCTTTCTCTGTCAAATAAATAAATAAAATCTTTAAAAAAAAAAAAAAAAAAAAGAAAGTCTCAGGATAGAAGTTAAAATGGCTGTTGTTCTGTATTCCTTGATTGTGCTAGTATAAAAGTTCCGTGTGTTGTGGAGAATTTCTCCCCTCATAGCCGTTGTTGATAAGTAATTGGATTAAACAACTAATAAAATAACGGTGACCCTATTTCTAATTGTGACTTTTTTTAAATGGAAAATAATATTTTTATATGCTGTGAGAGTTTTAAAAATTAAAGTAGCATTTTGAATGAACTGGAAGAGAAAATGTCTCTCAAAAGGTATATTTTATAATCACCCTTTTGGACCACTTTAGTGTACCAGACTAATATTTATTTATTTGCACCAGGTAGGAAAAGTCATTTTGTCTTTGAATCCCATTCTCCTCATAAAATAGAGTTATTGTATCTTTTGCATTTGGTTCATTGCTCATTGGGATGTTCATTGGTTATCACAAATTGCCTCCATGCCTTGGCAAAAGTCCAGACAGTACATGGACAATTTGGACTTCAGCATTGGCCGTTGCTGGCCACATGAGTCCTGAGACTATGGCTCTATTCCCTTTTTCAGCTTCATTTCCCAGGGAAAAGTAAAGGGAGCTATCCTTTCTTCTCCATATGTTCTTCTGCACCCCCCCCCCAAACACTTTTATAGTGTCATCTTAGTTGATTGGAAAGGAGTTTATAATTAATAAAGGGTGTTAACCATTGGTTGCACACTTCCTTTTTTATTTCTATGCCTTATTTTCAAAAACAGGTTTTAATTTTATTATATTGTTCTGAATAGTATTGCTGGAAAAGAGTAAATATATTTGCTTTTTCAGTGTACTGTATGTACACTGCTTTTCCTTCTTTCATAAACTTGTCATTTTTAGCTTTATCTTACAAAAAATAACGATTACTGTTATTCATAGTTGGAAAAATAAAGCATCCATTTACATTTCTCTTCTCCTGTGCAGAAGTTTGAATATATAATACATATATTTACAGTTTATAACTCACTTTTACATATGTTGCTTCAGTGTAAAATTTAACTTTAACGCAGCTTAAAGATGATATTGCTCATATGACATTCTTGCTGCTTTTGATATTATCCCATAATCTAACCAATGCCCCCCCTCCCCTCTAAAACCCTCAGTTTGTTTCTCAGACTCCATAGTCTCTCATGGTTCATCTCTCCCTCCAATTTCCCCCCCCTTCATTTATCCCTTCCTTCTCCTAATGTCCTCCATGCTATTCCTTATGTTCCACAAATAAGTGCAACCATATGATAATTGACTTTCTCTGCTTGACTTATTTCACTGAGCATAATCTCCTCCAGTCCCATCCATGTTGATGTAAAAGTTGGGTACTCATCCTTTCTGATGGCTGAGCACTACTGGGTATTTACCCCAAAGAAACAGATGTAGTGAAAAGAAGGGCCATATGCATCCCAGCGTTCATAGCAGCAATGTCCGCAATAGCCAAACTGTGGAAAGAGCCGAGATGCCCTTCAACAGATGAATGGATAAAGAAGATGTGGTCCATATATATACAATGGAATATTTTCCCATATTTATAACATGACCTGTACTTTAGCACTTGGTGTTATATTTCCTGAGGTTGTTGATTCATGGTACATTAGGACTAGGAATGTGTGCTACAGAAGCACCTTAGTTATTTTAATACATGTTTTATTACTCTTCCCTAGAAAAATGTCTTGTTCAGATTTTTCTATTATTTCTTGTTCTTGGGGTTCAAGTTCCTCCATTTAGTGAGCCTGCCTACTGACTGACCTTCATTGTGGTTCATTTTCCCTTGGAGTCTGTTTTTACTGTGATGTATCTTTAGTAAGGGTTTAGTCTGTCCTGTGTCATGTGTCATGGAAGTATCCCTGCAAAGAGGTTTCACATCTGCCCCTAACAGGTTCTAAAGTTTACCAGTTCAGAGCTACTTTATCTTTTTAAATTTTTTTTGGCTTGGGGATGGGGTAGAGATTCTAACTCATGAAAGTAGTGTGAATTTAGGCCCTTGCTGTATGCATAATGCACACCTAATAGGGTTCTGATTTCCCTCGGTGACTTTTCCCCATTACCCAAATTGAGGTCATATCTCCTTAGGCTTCCTAGCCAGTGAGTTTTCATATTTCTGATTTTAACAGATAGGATGATCTTTCCTTATTTTTGGCTTTATGAAGATCTTTCCACATATGACCTGGCTTGAAATAACCTCTCTGTATGGGTATTAGAAAGTCCCCTTATAACGATTAAGGCCTGTACCTGGTTCCAGCAGTTGTATTAGCTTCAGCTCTTGCTCTCTTTTGTCTGTTTCCCACAACTGTGGATTTTCCTCGCTTGTTTCAAGCTCAGTTCTTTATTTACTGTTTTACTGGTTATATTTTGTCAAGCCTTTCACTGTGTTTGAATCTGACTGGGATTAAGAGGCACAAGAATACTGTTATATAATCTTAAATTATTTTGGACTTTTGTAGTATTTTTTGTTTGTTCATCACCTTTCTGTCAACATGTCAAATATTTTGTGCCTACCATGTACTGAGTACTTTGAGAAATGAAGATCTTTGGCTAGATCCTGCCTTCAAGAAACAGTCTGATTAAAAAATGGGCAGAGGACATGAATTGACATTTTTCTGAATAAGACATACAGATGGCCAATAGACACATGAAAAGATGCTCAACATCACTAATCATCAGGGAAATGCAAATCAAAACCACAATGAGATATCACCTGACACCTGTCAGAATGGCTAAAATCAAAAAGACAAGAAATAACAAGTGTTGGTGAGGATGTGGAGAAAAAGAAACCCTTGTGCACTGGTGGTGGGAATCTAATTGGTGCAGCCACTGTGGAAAGCAGTATGGAGGTTCCTCAAAAAATTAAAAATAGAAATACCGTATGATCCAGTAATTCCACTACTGGGTATTTACCCAGGAAAACAGAAACACTAACACAAAAAGATATGCTCCCCTGTGTTCTTTGCAGCATTATTTACAGTAGCCAAGATATGGAAGCAACCTAAATGTATAGATGAATAGATAAAGAAGATGTAAACACACACACACACACACACACACACACACACACACACACACACAGAGGAATATTATATGGCCATAAAAAAGGATGAGATCTTGCTATGTGTGGCAACAACATGGATGGACCATAGCCATTATGCTAATTGAAATTAGAGAAAGACAAATACCTTATGATTTCACTATATGTGGAATCTAAAAAACAAAACAAATGAATAAACAAAAAGAATCAAACCTATAAATACAGAGAACACTGATAGTTGCCAGAGGAAAGGGGGGTGGGGAGTAGGCAAAATGGGTGAGGAGTGAGAAATACAGGCCTCTAGTTATATAATGAATAAGTTGTGGGAATAAAAGGTACAGCACAGGGAATACAGTCAATGATACTGTAATAGTATCATGGTCACTACACTTGTGAGCACAGCATAATGTGTAGAGATGTTAAATCACTATGTTGTACACCTGAACCTAATGTAAAATTGAGTGTCAACTGTATTTAGAAATTTTTTTAAAAAATAAAATGAGATAGGGCGCCTGGGTGGCTCAGTTGGTTAAGCGACCGCCTTCGGCTCAGGTCATGATCCCGGAGTCCTGGGATCGAGTCCCACATCGGGCTCCCGGCTCAGCGGGGAGCCTGCTTCTCCCTTTGACCCTATCCCCTCTCATGCTGTTTCTCTCTCTCTCTCTCTCAAATAAATAAATAAGTAAAATCTTAAAAAAATAAATAAATAAAATGAGATAAAGAATACCGTGTGGTCCCCATAATATATGTCTACCCACATACTTGGACCCATAGCTATAGGTTTGTGTTGTTTATATAGAAAGGGGTCATTATTACATTTTTATTACATTCTGTATTGAAATTTTAAAATTATATTATTTAGAATTGTCCACAAAATTCAGAAATACGTGACCTGTTCAGTTTGAAAGTTGTACATAATAGGTAGCTATTTATGTTTGTCTGTTTACCTAAAAGATGATCTATAATCTTTTTGAGATATTTGACTTCCTAAGTTGGAAATAAAAAGATCTTCTTAAACTGTTGTCTTATAGGTAAAAGAATGTGACATTTCAACATTTGAACCTGAAATCAGCATGCAGTTTTCAGGCCACATGGATGAATGCCAACTTTTGCATTTCCTGTGTGTATCCTGTGACCATTCTCTCTGGGGTGAGTGATTTCTAAGAGTATCTGGCAGCAAACCAGATGCCAGCCAGCCATGGCCTGCCCTAACAAATACTGCTAAGAGTTATAAATTAAACACTGTCTGGTGATCTGTGATGTATAAGGCAGTTAATTTAGTTCGTCTGGATTAACTGTCAGCTCCAGAAAACTATATTCCCATAACGTGAAATCTGTACTTAGCATGTTTGGAGGTGAGTAATAATTAACAATAGGGAATCATTTGTTAAAATGTGAAATTATAAAATGCCTTAAAGTTCTTTTGGATTTAAAGCAGTGTTTTAGTGGTTTGCTAGATATTTTAAATAATTTTCATTTTAGAAGTTCAAGGACTTTAGTATTTTTTGAAAGATAGTTATAATTTTGTATAAAATAGGGTTTTTTGGATCATATACTTTCCATTGCCTTATAATATCAGTTTTGTTTCCCATATAGCATAAAATTGTATACATTATCAATATATAGGTTTCTTAAAAATTCATTCGATAAATTATACCAGAGATTTACATTTACAGTGAATTTTGCTTTTTCAGTTTCATTCTGGGAAATTACATTGGGGGAAAAGCCTAATTATTACCTTATCCATGCATTTTTCTGTATATTTGAATTATTTTTACTTTACTAAGCCATTCATTTTTTTTAGAACATCCTTCAAAGAGTTCATGCGTCTTACTGAGGACACCTGACCTTTTGAAGCTTCATAATTCACACCTAGATGTCACCAGTCTTTCCCATGTTAACAGTTCTGACCATGTTTTATTATATATGCCTTCGGCGCCGAGCCAGGACAGCTACAAGAGGAGAAATGATGAACAGCCGTAGAACTATAGAATCAAACAGCCGGACTTCCCCTCTCAACGCAGAGGTGGTCCAGTATGCCAAAGAAGTAGTGGATTTCAGTTCCCATTATGGAAGTGAAAATAGTATGTCCTATACCATGTGGAATTTGGCAGGTGTACCAAATGTATTTCCAAGTTCTGGTGACTTCACTCAGACAGCTGTATTTCGAACTTATGGAACATGGTGGGATCAGTGTCCTAGCGCTTCCTTGCCATTCAAGAGGACACCGCCTAATTTTCAAAGCCAAGACTACGTGGAACTTACTTTTGAACAACAGGTGTATCCAACAGCCGTTCATGTTCTGGAAACCTATCATCCTGGAGCAGTCATTAGAATTCTGGCTTGTTCTGCAAATCCCTATTCACCAATTCCACCAGCTGAAGTAAGGTAAGACTCATTTTTTAATGACCAAATTATATGGCTGAAAGGTTATGTTTGTTTTAATATTGGATGTCTTTTCTTATTCTAAGTAATTTGAACAAATTGGATTTTTAAAATTTTCTTTAGTTTTCTGATAGGGAAAGAAAAATCACATATTTAAAGCTGTAATACATTCTTTATACATGTAACACTTACACTGTAATATTCATAGATCATGAGATTTATGCATCACAAGTTACTATAAACAAAAAAGGTGATTTCAGTTAATTGGGATGTGGGCCAATCTGAGAAGTTAGTAGGAAATATGGCCTGTAACATATTTTCAAACAAGCATCATGTTACTGCTTTAACACACAGTGAGTAACTCAAAGTAGATCTATAGTGATACTTTAGGAGGGGTACTTAGGGAATTAGCTTTAATGTTAGGGGAATGTCTTTGTAACAAGCATATTCTTTTAAAAACAAATGTTGCTTTGAGAAATTCGTGCATTCTTTCTAAAAGCCTGTTTACTTACATCAATTTGCATAGTAGTGCCTCTGCCTCTCTCTCTCTTTTTGTAGTTCAGCCTCCTGTTTTTTAAAAAATACAATTATTGACCTGGTAATGTATTCACATAGTTCAATAATCTAAAAAGTACATAATGCAGTCTTGCATGTACTCTGTTCTCCATGTGCCTAAGACCCACCCATCTTCAAAGAAATCACTTTTATCCACTTATTTATTTCTTTTCAGTTTCTTTATGCAGATATAAACAAATACAAATACATTTTTATTTTCTTTATACACAAAAAATAAGCATACTATTCACATTGCCCTATACCTTGTTTCATTTAGTAGTATATAACTGTTATCTTTTCATATAAGTGCAAAGAGAGGTTCCTCATTCTTTTCTGTGGTTGTAAGTAATGCACAGTGTATATGTATTCCAACTTATTGACCAATCACCTTTTGATGGGTACTTAGTTTTTCCATGCTTTTGCTATTATGAACATTAATGCAATGAATAACCTTGTCATAAATCATTTTACATATAGTGCAAGTATGTCTGTGGGTTAAGATCCCCAAAGAATTGCCAGGCCAAGGGGTCTATGCATTTGCAGTTTTGATAGATAGTGCCAAATTTCTCTTCAAAGAGGCTCTGCTTATTTATATTCCTGCTAGCATTGTATATGCATACATGTTTTGTCCAAGCCTCATGTGAGCTACAGAGTGTGTTAATAAATTTTAATATTTTTGTCATTTTGGTAGGTGAAAATGTTATCTCATGTAAACCTTAAGTTAAAATACTTTTATTGTCTCTGAGGTTGTATATGCTTTCATGTTTAAGAGCCATTTAGGTTTCCTTCTCCTTGAACTATCTAATCATATTATTTTCTCATTTTTCTATTACTTGTTGATATCAGTGATCTTTCTATCACTTTGCTAATTCATTCATTAAATATATGTGTGTCTTCCATGTGCTAAGCATTGATTTGGATACCAGGGATACAGCAGTAAACAATGAACCAAGTAGACAAAAAGCCCTGCCCTTTTGAGCTTATTCTAACCCCAGAGCAGTTTTTGGGCACCTATTAAACTGTCAGTCCCCAGCTGCCACTGGAGGAGGAGTGGGGACAAGGATCACTTAACCACCTGACACACTGCTTCCTTGAGAGCCCTTGTACCCTCAAAACAGCTCCCCAGTGTCAGGAAACAAATGCAGAGTACAGCTCAGCTCAAGCTGGAGCCTGCTGGGATGATCTTTGTTTGTTCTTTTCAGAATGACCTTGATAATTCATCGTGAATAATATTATTAATGAATCTACTTTTTATAAAACAGAGAACCAGCATCCTTTAATATACAGATTTGTTTTGTTTAATTTTTTTCTGAGAGAAAAAGTACCTTGGGCAGGATCCTTTCTTTATGTGAGAATTGTTTTTATTGGATTCTGTCATTCTTTGTCTCTTTCCTACAAAGTTATGTACTTTTTCCCTAAAAAGCTAGATAAATTTGGGAATGAGATCTATGAAACATGTAATGTCTTTAATCTAAACCATAATGTGTGCATAACTGATTTTGAATATAAATCATGCTCTTGGGTTCCTAGCTGAGAGTTGTAGTATATGGTTGTGATTAAAGTGGCAACTTTATTTACAATTGTATCTCTAATTTCCTTAACTGACTTTTAGCTTTATTCCACAGAAAATACCATTAAATTTTAAGAGAAAAAGGATCCAACCAATGTATATTATTGCGGGATATAAAAGGACCTTTTAAATTTTACTGATTATGAAATCAGTAGATGTTTCATTGTTTAAAAAAACTTGTTATATCAAGAAAGAAAATACACAGGAAAAAAAAACCCCTCATAACTCTCCCCAGATTCAGTAACTGTTAACATTTTGGTGAATTTCTTTAAACAGTCAGAAACATTGAACACCCTCTCTGCCAGTTCACTGCTGGGAACAAAACAAAGAACCAGACGAACATGGCTCTTGTTCTTTGAGTGTTTTATAGGCCAGCCTGGAAGAAGAACGTGAGATCATAGGGAACGTGTAGTGGTGGAGGGCAAACCTAGTCTTTGGGGCTCAGAGAGGTCTTCCCTGAGGAAGTGACTTCACTGAGACCCAAAAGTTGAGTGAAGCTTTAGTTTGGATGGGGAAGGTGGAGAGAGAACAGCACGTTGCAAAGGTGAAGTCATGAGGTGAGGTCTTGGTGTTTAAAGAAGTGAAAAAGTGTGGAGAATAAGCTAGCGAAGGGCCACAGGCATGGAAGTGCCATTCTCAAGATCTAGACTAGTGGTTTCCAGACTTTGGGAATCACAGGCTCTTGGATCCAGTGTCCCAGAAGCAGACCTTGAGAAGACTTGTTACGCAGATGATTCGCAATGGAAGGGCTCCTGGAGGAAGCACTAAGAGAGTGGAGAGAGCACTGTGGGGAAGGGAAGAAGTCAGGCAAGGATGCACTTTCCTAAGAAGTCGCAGTCAGCCTGGAGGAAAAGTTGTCAGGGAGCCGAGCTCTTATGCTCCTGCACCCGTCTGTCTTGGACTGTGGGTGAGGGGAGTGGGAAGGGGAATGGAAATCTTCCAGGCACATGCTACCCTCTGGATGAAGAGGCTCTAGGAGCCCAAGTAGTTCTCTGAAGAAGGCTGCAAGGGGAAGCCCTTAGCAGCAAAGCTGGGAGGTGTGGAGAGTGGGCCCACAGAACTGCCCAGGAGGTCTAAGTGGAGTACAGGTAGGGAACGTTGGCTGTCATAAACTAGGAAAGATAATAATAATGATAATAAACATTAGAGAACTGATACAGGTTGTCACATTATTTACTTTGCTAAATGAGTACACCTAAAAAGACAAACCCATGAAATACTAACATCATTTATCATCACCATCACTTTATATAAGAAACCTCAGTTTATACTCGGAAATTGGCATGATCAGAATCATAAAGAATGGCTGGCGATTTTACATGTGTATGTGTGCATATTTTTATACATACCAATACATTCCTTATTTTTCACATTTAGTCATGGAAATCTCCGTCACATGCTGTTGTTTGGGAACCCCTGGACTGTACTGCCTATTATTTTAATTGAGCACGTGGTTTTATGCCCACCTTAAGAGTTAGCAAGCAAGAGAGTGTGTTGGAGTGGCTCAGGAATTTGTCTGCAGGAAATGGACTTGTAGTCCCAGAACATTCAAAATTTAAAAGCAATCTTTCCCCTTTTTTTCTGGTTGTATTTTTTTTGTTCAGTAAGTGAAGTAGACAGGTTACAGGTAGTTCTGTAAGATCTCAAAGTCTTCTTACTTCTTGCTTAGTGCCCGATTCAGAGAAAATAAAACAGGTAGTATCCAGTGTCCCAGTCCTGAGGATAAGATGTTAATGGAGGCTTGTGTAAGAGTCAGAAGATAGGCTAGCACAGGGTTACACATTGGAAAAAAGAGACAGGAAAAGAGGAGAAAGAAAATGACAAATTGAGGTCATATTAAAGAAACTGATTGGAATAAAGTTATTTGGGGATCAAATTTAGTGGATTTTTCTGAGCATTAAAAACAATTAGGGACGCCTGGGTGGCTTAGTCGTTAAGCATCTGCCTTCGGCTCAGGTCATGATCCCAGGGTCCTGGGATTGAGCCCCTCATTGGGCTCCCTGCTCAGGTGGAAGCCTGCTTCTCCCTCTCCCGCTCCCCCTGCTGTGTTCCCTCTGTTCCCTCTCTCTCTCTCACTCTCTGTCAAATAAATAAATAAATAGTCCTTAAAAAAATAAAGTGAAAACGCTTATATAATACTGAAGTTAAGAAAGGGAGAAAGACAGTGGCTGTCACAGAGAGAATTTGCTGCCAAAGGAAGTTGCTTAAGCAACAGTTTCACAAATTGGTCATTGTCTGGTCCTGACTTTGTAGGCCAAGAAGCATGATTTTGTTAAAGCACATGCTAGTTAGTTCCAATTAGAGATGGGCTGGGAGGCAGGGAGTGAGTAGGTGTACTATCTAAATAGCTTTCTTTTATTCTTGTTGGTGTTCCTCTTCTATCCCTTTACTTTCAGCTGATGGAATGGAACAGTGTTGGCAAGAGAACTTTCTTTGTGCTGGCTACTAGATATGCTTACTAACCAGGAGAAATTTTGGTTACAGGGAAGCTTTTTGCATCCATGTGCCAGGGTCCAACCTAAATATGCTGGAAAACTTGTTTCTCTGGTTTCCATTGGTGAACATCTCTCTTTCTCTGTTTCCCAGTTGCTTCTGGGGTGCCCTAGAGAGACTTTCTCAACGGAGAAGCAACAGATCAACATCACAGAGAGGGATTTGTTTCTAAGAACTGGACACATAGTAGGCATTCAGTACAATAGAAAGGGAAATAAGTGGGCTGATGAAGAGAATGCTGTTGGTTACCATTCCAGAATTAAGTGCTCTAAGCACAGCCAGAATGGAATTCCAAGCTGATTTTTCATATGTGATACTGTAGATTAAAATACTTACATAGGACGTTGGAGTTGGTCAGATTTGTCCCATACATATATACAGTGTGTGAGCACATATAGTAAACAGATAAATGTACAGACCACAGAGGGCATGACTTAAAGCAGTTTACTCTCCTTAACACTGCCCTGGGTCAAGAGGATTAAAAGAGTTGGAGCTGTCTCACAGAAAGGAGTGTGTGTGTGTGTGTGTGCGCATGTACATTTGTTTGTATTTGCTTGCTTGTTTTCACTGACTAGGTTTTAAGATTCTGGCTTTAGTTTTCCAGAATAAAATAATATTGGCATGTTCTCTTGTTGGATAAAATAGATACCTTTCTCTTTCTAACTTGGAAATAATATATTCTAGTTCTATTAGGAAATTGTAAATAAAAATTCACTTTAATGCAGATCCCTCAGGATCAATTTGTATTGGTCTTATAGTTAATGTTAATTTAATTCAGATGGCCACAGACCTAGAAAATAATTTTTCTCTTTTTATAATTTTTGTTACTTTTTAGGTTATCAAGAAAAAGTAAAATATGACTAATTTAAATACATGAAAGTTTTTTATATTTAGACATTTTAAAATATTTCTAAAAACTGATGATATTGATGTTTTTCTTTAAGTATGCCATCATATTTACAACTTAAGATATATCTGTAAGTAAATATATAATATTCATGCTACATAGAAGAAGCAAAAATGTTGCTAAAATAGCGTTACTCCTGATATGTTTAAATATACAACAAAGGTTAAGGAAGTCAATTTAAAGCATCGTCTGACTTTGTCCATTCTGCAAGGTAAGTAGGGAGGACTTTAGTGGATTAATACCTTATTAAAATAGAATATTTCTGCTCTAGTGAGAGCTTTTCTTTAAGCTTATGTTTGTAAATTTATAATGTAATTTGCATTATAATGCAGTTCAAACTGTACATGAAGAACATGTGTTAGTTGTGTATTTATTTATTGCAAAGGACCTGGCAGAGGTGATTTCTACATCACATTTTCAGAGTTTCTGTTAAGTTTCATAAAAACTCCTCACTGAAGCTAAATCATAGAATAGATAGGGTTAGACCACATGTGTTGTGACCCAGTACACGCAGTTATTTCACAGGGTCCTGTGCAGTCCCTGTTTCCTAGACACGAGAGGTTCCTCTAACATCGTCTGATGTCATTTTACTGTGGCGACAAACAGTAAGAGTTTACTATTTATAAACAGTAAAAGCATTTGCCTCATGATTCTTGGAAATATACTGTCCAAAATTAGGAATGCATTTTCCCACCAACATGGTTTTAAATGACTCATACTTCAGTTCCTTGTACCTGTATGGCTAGCTCTGTTTAACTGTGTAGGTTTACATTAGAGTGTTCAAATCAATTCTGTTGTTAGGAACCCTCAAGATTTTTGCAATTAAGCTCTAGGGGTACTTAGGTCTAGCCTGGCACTCCAGGTGGGCTTTCCTGCCTTGTTACAGGAAGAGCAAGACGCCCAGCCTGCTTTCCTTCACTCTTTGAACCTGCCACAACTTGCTGTACTCCTTAGAACTTTTCCCTAGTCTCCCAAGGTTGGTTAGACAGTGGGACTGATCTCTCCATTCTGACTTCCGTGTTGTCTCCAGTTATAATACTCATAGGCTCTTTATGTTTGATGGGGTTTATTCCGAATTTTTGGGAGAGAATCAGCAAAAGTAGCAAATATGAGGTGATTATAAAGGGTCTAGTAACTGCACAAGTTCCTATTATAATGGTTAGTGATATGTTCACTATAATCCTCATGAGCTTCTGCCTTACACTTCCAAGTTGGTGCTCTGTGCCCTTCTTGCTGCCATCTTGGCCTCAAGGCCCGCTAGGGTGCCTGCATGTTGATGACTTCTATAGTTTTGCCTCACTCTTTTGTCTATCTCAGTTTCCTAAATGCCTTGCTGTAATCAGTTTTTACTTAAATCTTAATAGGTCACTGGGCCAAGGAAATGAACTGACAATATATTAGAAAAAACCTCATACGATTCATAAGTTTATGAAAACATTTTAAGTGTGATTAGTAATCAGTGAATTATAAATTATGTTCTGTGGAGATATGGCTTACCATGAAATTACAGAATTTTTTAAAAGATAAATAAACCTTTAGTCATTCTTTTTTTTAAAAAGATTTATGAATTTGTGGGGCGCCTGGGTGGCTCGGTCGTTAAGCGTCTGCCTTCAGCTCAGGTCATGATCCCAGGGTCCTGGGATCGAGCCCTGCATCGGGCTCCGTGTTCAGCGGGAAGCCTGCTTCTCCCTCTCCCACTCCCCCTGCTTGTGTTCCCTCTCTCGCTGTGTCTCTCTCTGTCAAATAAGTCAATAAAATCTTTAAAAAAAAATAAAATAAAATAAAAAAATAAAAAGATTTATGAATTTGTTATTTTAGAGAGAGAGCGTGCGTGCCTGCTGCGGGGGGGTGCGGGAGGGGCAGAGGGAGAGAGAATATCTCAAGCAGACTCCATGCTGAGGGTGAAGCTGGACACAGGGCTCAATCTCATGACCCTGAGATCATGACCTGAGCTGAAATCAAGAGTCGTAGGCTTAACCAACTACACCACCCAGGCAGGTGCCTCTCAGTAGTCATTCTTATATGCTGTTGGCATAAGCTTCTTTGAAAGCAGTGTGTAGTATGTATTGAGAGACTTAAAAATACTTAATTTTTGACATAAAATCTGTATTAAAAAAATTCTAACTAAAGTAATTAGAAATGGAAAGATGTTTATTGAAGTATTTTTTGTCTGTGCTTCTAATTTTCTCTGATATATTTGGAAACAATATTAGAAATGGTTACTTATAACACATATGTGAGAGTATTATGTATCTAATGATGCAATGTTATGGAGAATCTTTAAATAATTTTGGAAAATAGTTTTATAAGGAGACTTCCATGAAGAGATGGCAGGTGAGTTGGACCTTGAAGAACAGATGGGCATATAATTGCAGGTTGGACATTTTGTTGTGGGGAGACAACGTGAGCAAAGACACAAAGGTGGAAATGAGTTTATTATCCGGAAGGTAATGATTAATCTGGCTGGAAAGGGGGGGTTCATTTTGGAGGAGTAGGAGAAAATGTTATTTACCCAGTATGTGTTAGATACTTGCTAGATATGGAACATACACAGATGACTAAAAGAGGAGAATAATGGGAATTCCCAGAGGAAGAGCATATAAAAGCGACAATTTCATGAAAAATTTGACAAAACTTAATGGCCAGATAAAAGAAAATCAGAGATAACGAAAGTTTTGAGTTTGTATGATGCTAGTGACAGAAATGGAAAAGTTGGAAAAGGAGACCCTGGTGTGACAAGATGCTCAGTGTAGTTCCCACAGTTGGTTTAGGACATGCACACAGCAGAGCTTTATTCATCCTGTACGCCTTATTCTGACTTTGGGTTTCCTTTTTCTGTAGAACCGAATGGTGTTCCTCATGTAGGTCTAGCTATGCCAGTTTCTAACTGACCAATGTGAAATGTGCCAGAAAGCACTTTCTAGGAAATTATAAAAATAATTTAAGTAGTACAGATATTTCAAGGTCTATGACATTTAGTTTATTTATTTATTTATTTATTTATTTATGTACTGGAAATAATACTTGTGTTTGATTCTGTTCACCTTATTTAATACCTTTGTGCATCATGCTGTAACATGTTGGGCATGGGGCCATAACCTGAAGGTAACAGTAAATCTCATTCTAAAGTGTATTATAGGTAAATCTCTTTCTTTGGCAGATGGGAGATTCTTTGGTCAGAGAGACCGGCGAAGGTGAATGCTTCCCAGGCTCGCCAATTTAAACCTTGTATTAAGCAGATAAATTTTCCCACAAACCTCATACGGCTGGAAGTAAATAGTTCTCTTCTGGATTATTACACTGAATTAGATGCAGTCGTGTTACATGGTACGAAGGACAAGCCAGTGCTTTCTCTCAAGACTTCACTTATTGACATGAATGATCTAGAAGATGATGACTATGAAGAAAAGGATGGTTGTGGAATGGACAGTCTTAACAAAAAGTTTAGTAGTACTGCCCTCAGGGAAGGGCCAAATAATGGATATTTTGATAAACTGCCTTATGAGGTAAGACAAAGATAATCAGTAGCAGTATTGGACATAACACTATAATTTTTAAATGTTTAGGTATTAATGTTTATTTTGCTAGGTATTGGAAAAATAGAAGCATTGGTAAAGTGTACATAATTTCATGTATTATGTGTAGTTAACCTTTGAACAACATGGGTTTGAACTGTGTGGGTCCACTTATACATAGATTTTTTTTTTTTTTTTACAGTGTAATACTGTAAATGCATTTTCCTTAGGATTTTCTTAACATTTTCTCTTCTCTAGCTTATGTCATTGAAAGAATATAGTACATAGTACATATAATATACAAAATGTGATACTCGACTGTTTGTTAGCTGTAAGGCTTAAGTCAACAGTAGGCTCTTAATAGTTGACTTTTTGGGGAGTCAGAAGTTATACATGGATTTTCAACTGTGGAGGGGGATGATGCCCTTAACCCTTGCTGTTGTTCAAGGGTTGACTGTATTTCGATTCTGAAAAAACAAGACAAAATTATGTTAAGTAATCTTACCACTTTTGTCTTGCATTAGAGTATTAGTAAGACTGTGAGAGGGATGCTTATCTACTTGATAAGCCCATAGTTTCTCCAAGTGTCCTTTATGCTTCTCCACTAACTCTCTTTTATATAATGCTGACTAGTTATAATTTTTGGTCTAGGCAGGTGGAGGGTGTCTTTGCTTAAAGCCTTGTTTTTAGTGTGTCTCTCCAGGGGCATTTCTGCAGTGTAGCAGTTTAGCATCCCTGACTCCCAGGCATCAGGTGCCAAAAGCACACCACCAGGCATTTTTGCCCCTTGCTGACCACTGCTATGTGTGGTTAAAAATAATATAACCAAATCTTTTCAAGAAAAATTTATAAACAAATTTCAGCCAATTTAGACTATCCCCTTCCAACTTGGTAGGTATTTCAGGTTTCATTGTAATAACACAAGTAACTTAACTTGCAGAGAACAGTAAGATGGCCTCTTGAAGGCCTAATGGTCACCACAATGCCCGTACAACATTTTGCAGTTAAAATGTTGTCATACATCCTGTGAAGTAGCTCAAGTTGGCACATAAAGATGAAGTTAAGGATCCAACGTAATTTAGTCAGTAAGCCATGGGACCAGGGTCCCACCCAGGCCATCTAGGTCAGGTCTTGTGTTATAGAAAGAAAGCTTCACAGATTGGATGAGACCTTCTGGCTCTTGGTTGGGAGGACTGAGGAAAGTCAAAGGAAGAGTTGAGTTGGGGAAAGAGGAGGATATGATCCTGACAGGGTTGTTCCCCAGGCTTCAAGGAGTATCTGTCCTCTCGACAGTGGGAGCAGTTCATCAGGAGGAAACGAAATCACTTCTTTGATTCTTACCCATTTCCTAAAACTACAAAATAGAGATTTAAATTCAGCAAATATATTTTGAACAGTTTTTGAATTTTATCCAGACCTGAGAAAAGGCTGACACAGAGCATTCAGATGACTAACTGAGGGGAACTTCAGGCAGAAGGAAGAGAATGTACAGAGGTGAGAGGAAGTAAAACCCTGTGACCTGTTTGGGAACTCTGGTCTTTCAGGGTGACTGGGAGAGGATTGGATAGCAGAGGCTGTAAGAGATGAAGCTGGATGGAGGCTCAGAACAGCCTTGGTGCCTAACTCTACAGCACCCCGTTCATGGAGATGACAGTGATTGGGACATCATGGCATTGGCAATGCACAGCCTGCATCCGAGAGGGCTTGTGGGTTTACTGAGAGATTTGCGTTTTATCCCTTCAGCCTGTGTTCCTCAGGGTGCTGTATTTCTTCAGTACTCAGCAAAATTAATCAGGGCGAAGTCCTAGATACTTGAGACTTTATATAAATACCTTGTGGTAAAAAATTAGAGATGATATACCTATAATAGTTTCACACTCACTTTCTTGTATTCTCTTGTATTCTTCATAATGCTTTTTTGAGTGGGAGAGAAAGGTGTGGAATAGCTAACATTCCAGGAACGTCCCATAATATGCAGGCATTTTTGCACATGCGTTGTCCCACAATTAGAATAATTGCTCAGGTTTTTGACCTTCATGTAAATTTTGTCTTTCATATGTGTCGTGGTATTAAAAAGACCATGGACCTTTTCTGTAGTCAGTGGGGAAACACTGAAGGTTTTATTTAATTTATTTAAAAAGTGAGAATAAGAAAATGAGATTTCTGTCTTAGATTACTCTGCTGGCAAATGAAGAGTAGACCAAGAGGAGGTCAGGGTGGGAGTCAGGGACACCAGTTAGGAAATTACTGCTGTAATTGAGGCAAGAAATGATGAAGCCTGGGTACTGGAAGATTTGGAAAGGAGATGAGTAAGAGAAATATTCTCAGAGCTCAGAGGGTAGAAATTGAAAGTAGTAAGTAAATGTTCATCTCTAGATGAAGCAGACCATCAGAGAGACTTTCAGGTTTCTGGTCGAAGTGACTAGGTGGATGGACATGCCATTAATCATAAGACAGTGGGTGAAGGTAGGAAGGACATACTGACTTTGAGGTGCCTGTGATTCACCAAAGCATCTCAACTGGTTGAGGACAGTAGGCAGTTAGTATTTCAGTTTGAAATGCAGGAGGAAGGTCTGAGTTTATATTTGAGTGAATCTACTTGAAAGAGGCAAGGGGCACCATGGTAGATAAAATTAACTGGGGAAAGTCTGTCGAGTATGAATCAAGGGCCAAGAGCAGAATTCTGGGAATACTAACATCTAGGAGTCCCATAGAGGAAGACCCGTCAGAAAAGGCACTCGAGATGAAGATGAGAGTCTTAAAAGCAAAGCAATAGGCATAGAAAACATAAAAAAGGACATAGCCACACTGCTGCAGAGAGCTAAATTACAAGTACCCACAGGTTTTGGTTGCTGGGAGATCTTTGATAATCCTTTACATTTATCAGTTTAGTGGAGCCATGAACATAGGTGAAGAATGAGAAAACCTTGCCATATTTGGTTAAGGCATGAAGGAGGGTGAGAGAAGCAGAGACAAAAACTGTTTACTTTGAGTGTAAGCAGAAAAATATTTCTGTGAATGTATTCTTTTTATGGGCTGTAACATGGAGAAGACTGTCCACCAATAATGAATACTACTTTGTCATCTTGCGTAACATTTCGCCCCTTTGTGTGGCACTCAAAAAAGGTATATCAAAATGGGGAAGAGTATGAATTATAGGAATTATCTCTTCTAACTTCTAAAAGGAGAAAAGACAAGTGAATGGTGGAGGGAGCAGCAGAGTAGGAAGATTTCTATCTGTGATGCAGGCTGGGAGAGATTTCAGCATGTTTCTATGCTGAAGGAAAGCAGAGAGAGAAGGCTTCCAGTACGGGTAAGGGGTTTGATCACTACCACAGAGGCATGGGGAAAAAACCGGGAGACAGAATCTGTAGTCTGAGGACATTACCTAGCCCTGACGAAAGCCAAGCACCATGCAGAGAGAGCACCATGCAGAGAGAGAGAACATTGAATGATCTCTCAGTGACTAAAAAAGAGAAACTTAAAAAAAAAAGTTACCCAAATTATCTTAAGATAATCCAAATTATTTAAAGTGAAAAAAAAACACCCATATATAAATGTGTCAAATGACAGTGTTTTCATAGTTGAAGATAATTGTATTATGAGTAGAGTGGGTTTTGAGGGCAGATAGATCAATTCTGTTTGGGGAGTCCTCCCCGTCATCACATCCTACATTCGCTGTAGTATCAAATGGTACTTCATGCTAGGATACCCCCATATAAAAACACGTTGTAATAGATACTAAATATGTAATGATTAATGGGTATTGTCTTGTAGGCCTGAAACGTGTCATCTCTTATTTAATCAAAATCCAAAAGTGCTTTTTCACATGTCAATGTCATGGTCTCTGACTTTTTGCTATTCTTTTTCTATTTTGATATTTGCTTAAAATGTAATATTAAGTATCATAGAATGTTTTCACACAAAATACACATCTTTTAACACTGGTGTCTTTTGTTTGGAACGATGCCAGAAATTGCCGGGTGTTATTTAAATTACAAATCATCTGGAAAAAGTGAATTATTGATCCTCTGATACAGGGATATATTTAATTTTTAATGCCTTCTTGCACTAACTGCTTAAAAATTCTCCTGATATGACTTTTAATATTGTAGTTAAAACAACAGATTTTTAATTCATTCTACAAATATTTAAGATCCTACTGTTGCCAAGCCCAGATGGCTCTCATAAGTTCTTTCAAACGTTTAAGAAACAGATAAATCCTATATTATTTAAACTCTTCCATGGTGTAAAGAAAAAGGAAAGCTTTTGATGTTTTTATGAAGCCAGGGTAACATTGTAGCACATAAAAAGACTACAGACCAATTTTACTTCTGCAAACAAATACAGTAGAGTAAATAGAATTATTTTAAAAGATAATACAACAAAATCATTCAGGACGCATTCCTGGAATTCAAGGGTGTTTTGCTATTAGAAATTGTTTTTGGTATTAGAGAATTATCATACCATAGTACTAGGTCAAAAGGAGAAAAATCCTATCCCATCTTAGTGGATACATAAAATTGGTTGACAAATGACAGCTGGATAGATACCCAAATTTGTTATCCATCGCCGTTAAAAAAATATATATACCTTGTTAAGCTTCTTGATAGTAATTGTTTACTACCAAATATTATTAGCCAAAAGCTAACATCACGTTTAGTTATCAAACACTAGAAATTCTTTCTCCAATGTGGTAGCCACTAGCCACATGTACTATTGAGCACTTGAAATATGGCTAATCTGAATTAAAATGTGTTGAAAGTATAAAATACAGGATTTCAAAGGCTTCATACAAAAAAAATAAAATATCTCAGTAGTTTTATGTTGATTGCAAGTTGAAATGATCATTTTTAATATAGTATTAAATAAACTATATTAAAATTAATATCACTGTTCTTTTGCCTTTATTTTTAACTTTATTAAGGAATAATTGAAAAATATAATTGTATATATTTAAAGTGTACAACATGATGATTTCTTTTTTTTTTCCTAAAGATTTTATTTATTTATTAGAGAGAGAGAGATCACAAGTAGGCAGACAGGCAGGCAGAGGGAGAGGGAGAAGCAGGCTCCCCACTCAGCAGGGAGCCCAATGCGGGGCTTGATCACAGGACGCTGGGATCATGACCTGAGCCGAAGGCAGACACTTAACCGACTGAGCCACCCAGGCGCCCCTGATGATTTCATATACATATACATTGTAGAATGATTTCCAAGATCGAGATAAGTGACACATACGTCACCTCGTATCGCTCTTTTTTTTTTTTTTTTAATGTTTGTGTTGAAAATGCTTAAGATTTACTCTCAGTAACTTTCAGGTGTACAATACAGTATTATTAACTGCAGTCTTTTGACTTTTTAAAAAAATGTATTTATTTTATTTTTTTATTTTTTTATTTTTTTATTTTTTTAAAGATTTTATTTATTTATTTGAGAGAGAGAGAGTGAGAGAGAGCGCGCAAGAGGGGTTAGGGTTAGAGGGAGAAGCAGACTCCCTGCCGAGCAGGGAGCCCGATGTGGGACTCGATCCCGGGACTCCGGGATCATGACCTGAGCTGAAGGCAGTCGCTTAACCAACTGAGCCACCCAGGCGCCCAAATGTATTTACTTTAAAAATTACATATGTGCCACATTTGTGGCTCACATTTAAATTAAAGCCAGGAACAAGACAACAGTGTTACTTAACATTATTCTAGAAACACTAGCCATTGCTGGAAATATGAGAAGGAAAAGGCATAATTTTTGGAAAGGAGGCTATAAAATCATCATCATTTGCAGATGATATGATTATGTACTAGAATTCTTAGAATAGACAAACTATTAGGAACAAAGGTTGGCAGGTCACAAAGTTAATAGACAAAAATCAATAGCTTTAGGAACTCTAGGAATATGAAAGATCATTAAATGATAAATCGTACCATGCCCTTGCCTAAGAAGACACAATAAAGTCAAGGTGTCAGCTTTCCTTAATCTGTGTATTCAATGAAGTCCCAATTAAAATACAGAATTTTTTTTTTATTGTTTTTTAATTGGAAAGTTTACCTGAAAAAACATGAAAATACTCAGGAAAATTCTGGAAAAGAAGAGTAATGGAGGGAGCGCTAGTTCCACCAGCTAATAAAGCATATTCTGAAGCTATGGGAATGATATTTGTGCATCAACAATGAAGATAGATTCTCATTTGCAGCCAAATAATCCAGTGCATTCCAATGCATAAACTCTAAAAAAATTAGAACAAAACTCATTTGACTTAGAGGTCTATTGATATGAGAGAAATAATGGATAAATAAATGGAACAGAATAGAGTCCAGAAACAGGCCAAAAGAACAGAAATATTGGCAACTCCCTTGGCAAAGTGTTACATTTCTGTAGTTAAAAAAAGAACAGCAATAAAAAACAACAGTGCCATACTGTTTTTGTTTCTGTTTCTTCTTTTTCTGGTTTCAGAATGATGAAATTTATTGCTAACAGTGCTGTCTAGGACATAAGTGAATGGGTACTTTAAAAAAATTATTGGGGCACCTGGGTGGCTCAGTCAAACATCTGCCTTCAGCTCAGGTCGTGATCTCAGGGTCCTGGGATCGAGCCCCGCATCGGGCTCCCTGCTCAGCAGGGGGCCTGCTTCTCCCTTTCCTCCTCCCCCTGCTTGTCCTCTGTGTGTGTGTGTGTGTGTGTCAAATAAATAAAATCTTTTGAAAAAATTATTTGAGAGAGAGAAAGAGAGAGTATGTATGAGGGGAAGGGCAGAGGGAAAGAATCTCAAGCAGACTCCCTTCTGAGCACGGAGCCTGACGCGGGGCTTGATCCTACAACCCATGAGATCATGACCTATGCCAAAACCAAGAGTGGGTCACCCAACCGACTGAGCCACCCAGGTGCCCCTGAATGGGTACTTTTTTACACTGTAGTAAATTGATGCAAACACTCTGAAGGGCAATTTTGTGCTTATGTCAAAACTTAAAAGCATGAAATTTACCCTAAGGTATGTTTGCAAAGTTTGCCAAGATATACATACATGCACACACACAACATTATTGCAGTATTAAAACAGGAATTATGTCAGTGAGAAATCAGTTGTACAGTATGCCACATCTATAAAAAGGAATGGGGTGGATTTCTATGTGCAAATAAAGAGGTACCTATAAGATACATCATTAAATGAGAAAAGCAAGGTATAGAACAGTGTATATATTATCATTCTTTTAGTGCAAATCCAAAATGGGATTTTGTACATATTTATTGGAAGAGATCAGAAAAACGTTAAGGGCTTACCAGTGGGGAGAGGGTTCGTTAGATTTGATGATAGAAACTTCTCATTTTCTACCTTTCTTCAGTGTTTGGGTTTTCTAATGTTTTACCCTGATTTTCTTTTGTTGTTTGTATAATATTTTACATGTCAGCAGTTTGCATGTTATTGGGGTGATGGGATTTTAGAATAATTTTTAATTTCCTTATCGTTCCCTCTTTTTTATATCAGACACCTTTAATATTTTTTAAAGTCCAGTTCAGTCTTAAAAATAAAGAGCAAAAATACCCCAAGCCTTACTGAACACAATCTGTGTATTAGTCAGCGATGCTCATATTTTATGTACCCTTTAAGCTTATTTTAAATATCACGTTGTTGTCACTATTTTGTAAGTTTTTGGCCTAAAACAGTGAAATTCTGTCCTGAAGTGAATATTGGGCTTACGTAGTCAAATAAATCGAAGAACATCATTTAAGGTTAAAGGGTATATTTGCAAAACAAAAAGTGTAGCTAGACAAATACGCTGCATTAAGCAAGAAACTCAATATTCTCTCTCATCTAAAGATTTTTACCATTTAGCAAATATTTGATCTTTTTTTTCCTTTGTTTCTTGGTCCAGACCAGGCTATTTAGCAGTAGTTCTAGAAAAGTTAGTTTAGAAGACCCAAACTGCTCATGGTCAAGGAAAAAAAAAAAAATCTTGGACTAGTTCAAGGAAACTATTTTAATTAGAGATAAAAAAATCTTTTGGATTCCTCCTCTTTAATACTTTTTGTATATGTTTGCTACATCATCACTGCCAGTAGGCCTTTGTTTTCTCTTTCCTCTGGGAATTCTGTAGCAGCTCCGCGGCTGGTTTCCCTCCCTGCCTCCCTGCTTCCCTGCCTCCCTGCCTCCCTGCCTTGAGGAGTACCCCCTGCCATGAGCTTTCCAAATGCAAATCTGACCATGTCATTCTGCAGTGTGAAGCCCTTCAAGACTCCTTATTGCTTTTGGAATAAATTCACGCTCCTCTGTGAGGCTCCTCATAACCCAGTCCTTAACCACTAACTAGTCTTTCACTTAGTTTGCCTCTCACCCTTTAAAGCTGAGCCTTCCTGGTATAAGTACACTCTCCCTTTGAGGTTAGGCCTGTATCTTCCAGAGCAGCCCCTGCTCCTGTCTTTCAAAGCTATTAAAACATGTCATTGTACTTACCAGTTCCCATTGGACTCTGCAAAACTCTGAAAATGGCAACTCTTCATCTCTCACCATGTTTGAGGTATAGTAGATGTTCAGTAAATGTTGAGTCTATGAGAAACTATTATTCAACAGATTACCAAAATAGATGTTTGTACTGTAAAAAAAAATGAGTAGTCAACATGAGCCGAGTATACTTAAAACAATTTTGAAATGTAATATATATTGTCTTACGTAAGTATGGTTTCTTCTGATTTGGGTAATGCTGTGGAGTCTTGATGTTGTATGTGAAAATATTGTTACGAATTATGTGACACTATTGTTCTTTATTAGACCAGACAATATATTTAAGTGATACTGTTTTTCAATCTGTTTGATGTAGCTCATTCAACTGATTCTGAATCATCTTACACTACCAGACCTGTGTAGATTAGCCCAGACTTGCAAACTACTGAACCAGCATTGCTGTGATCCTCTACAGTACATCCACCTCAATCTGCAACCGTACTGGGCAAAACTAAATGACACCTCTCTGGAATTTCTGCAGCCTCGCTGCACCCTCGTTCAGTGGCTTAATTTATCTTGGACTGGCAATAGGGGCTTCATCTCTGTGGCGGGATTTAGCAGGTTAGTTCCAAGCCTTGCTGCGCTCATTTTACCAGCGCACGGAACTTAAACCGTTGAGTCGTTTCCGTAGGAAAAGTTTGAAAGTATCTACTGTATACTTTACAGAAATAAAAAAGAAACCCATTTCGTGTATCGTCACGTTCAGAATGCTTCTACTTATCAAAACAAGTTTCACCATCCTCTTCAGCTAAACTTCACAATAATATGATGCAAAACTCTGCCCTTTCCAATTTTGTAAATCCCAAGTAACTTTCAGCAGACCTCCTTTTTTTTCCTCATATTTTCAGCACAGATGATTAACACATTTTAAAAACTATTTCCAAATCAAAATCCACCTCTCTAATGTGATTTGTCAGAAATGGAAAACAATTTATTATAGAACATTTTTAATTAAATCTTAATTACATGTGCAATACATCACCCAAATTTAGAAGCTCATTTAAACTAATTATGTTGAAAATGCAATTGCATGCTAAGTAGGCGACCACACTTGCAGACCTGCCCAGGTGTTTCTGCTTCTTTCTATTTAAGCATTTCGTTTTCTTACTATTAAATGTCACCTGTTAAACATTTGAAAGCTTGCACAAATGCATATTCATTTAGTAATGCCATATTAATTTTGCTTATGATACAAACAGGTGTTTTTCTCTTAACCTTGATGAGGGTTATTCTCATTGTACGTTACAGTATAATCCCATCATTTCATTAAGTTAAATAATGAAGGAATAGAAACTTTGGGGAAATTACCTGTTATTTTTGATTAATGGATCATCTTCTATTCGGTTTTTAGAAGTTAAAAATGAACAACAGCTTTCTCTTCACACATCCTCAGTGGATACATTCTTGAACAGTGGTTTATGAATTAGAAATTTGTATATTGAGCCTTGTTTTCCCTTGACTAGACTATAAAAAAAAGATGCAGTTCCAGAAATAAATATTTGATGCCATAAAATTCAGATGAAATAATAATTTTTGGGAGAATAACAGTGTGTTCAAAGTGCTAATATTGATAGTTTATGCAACAAAGTAAAAAATAAACACAAGCAGTAATGGCTTATAGCACATGTTGAAACCCTGGATACCCTGAGTTCCTTTCTTTCCCGCCAAAAATAGAGCCATGGAAAGGAGATCTTACATAAAACATTACGGTATTGTGGGTCAGAGAGTATATATATATATATATATATATATATATATATATATATATATATATCATGCTATGTGTACAAAATGTTTTCTGTTACGTAAATTTGCTTAGGAGATACCTAGGGTAAAAAAAATAGGCATTTCTTTTTTGGCAGTATGATTTTGGTGAATTTTTATGGAATCCACATTTTAAAAATTGCTGGACATTTGACAGCTAGCCAATGAAACACAGCTGAATCCTTTCTACTTCCCCTTGCTCCCCCCACCCCCACCCTTCATTTGAAAATTTTCCTCCCTGCTAATAGGACCAAGAAGGACTGAAGCTAATGATGACTGTGGGTGTTTAGAGCCTGCACCGTGGCTCAAAAATCAAGACTAACTCATAGATAGAATGACTGGTGTCAGTAAGCATTATTTTACATTATAAGGACCTTTCAGGTTATTTTAATTCCTCTAAGAGCTCTTTCTTCAATGTTTCCCACTACTCAGAATTTATTGTTTTCATCCTTAGTGTTTAAGAAATTATAGTGAGTGTTGACTGTGTAAAGAAATGTTTAACATAGTTCCTACGTCAGGCTATAGGAAGAATAAAGATATAAACATGTAAACATCCTTCCTATATTTTTATTAATAAAATAAAAGGATGATAACTAATGAGTGTAGACTTTAAAGAAAACATTGGTAGTGAACAGCTGAAGTCCAGCTTCTTTGGCAAAATGTTGCATAAGACCATGATATAATGAGTAAAATGGAACAGTAGTATTAAATCACTGTTTTAAAACTCCCTTTGTTTCACTCATTCTGGTGCATGAGCAGAGGCATAAGTTGTGAGAAGAAAGTTTAGTAATGCTACTTTTTAAATTTTAGAATTATAATGGATAAAGATCTTCTTTTGCAAGATTAAAGCTCCAGTCTACTTTCTCACCAGCAATTTCTCTTCCATTTTCAATTCAGCCATGTTAGTTGCTGTGGGGCTGTTTGAATAATCACAAAGGTACATACATAAATTTAAGTTTTCCATATTTTACGGTAGTATTTCAGCCAGTGAAACTATAAATCTTGATAGCATTCCTTTAAGCATAGTCCTTGTTCCCATGAAGGAAATAAAACATTTAAATACCAGGAAGAGAGAATTCTTTTTTTGGATGGGAGATACTGGAGTCTTGCTTACTGATTGCTGTTGGCCTCCTTGACTTGACTGCCGAATTGATAGTCATTATGGCTTTTAGGCAGCATTCCCAGAATAAACAATACATATTTATGGCTTGATAATTAATGAATAATCTATGAATAAGTATGGTCTATTTATGCTTATTACTGTGAAGAAGACTTATTTATAATACTTTAAAGAAAAAAGTACATTTTTAAACTAGAGACCAGTGATAATGAGCTGCTGTTGGACAAGTCTTTGGGAAAAGTTTGATACAGTTTATTTTTGTTGCCGAAAAACCTTTCCTCACAGGTTGGAACTGTTTAACTGGATTTCAAGGAACTTTTTAGGAATTTATATTATTCAAAAGAGTGGGAAAATAGGTTGAATTGGAGTAACAAGAACTTAAAAGTTTTAATCAGTTATTAAAATCCTATTCTATCTCCAGATTTGTGATTTGCAACTTCAAGTACTGCTCATGCATATCATTACTCATTAGAACCACATCTTTTATAATTCCACTTTTCTTTTATAATGGAGTTCTCTAGTCTTTGATATTTCTTTGCCCCCCACCCCACCTGTTTGTGCTTTGAGGCTTAATCGTATCACTCTGATGCTCAAAAAGCCTTAGGTTTATTTTTCCACTACTATTTTTCTTCGGATAGTTGCCCAAATTAATCACCTTGATCTCCACCTCAGTTATGTAGAGATTTTTACCCCTGACTCCTCTAATTGTTTCATTCAGGAAACATTCTTGGATGCTTTTTAGATACAAGAATTTTATTAGGTGTTTTGACACAGAGCTACAATTTTATGGGATAAAGAGCTTATTGCTTATTTGTTTGTTTATTCAATTGCCTACCTATGCTTTATACAGTTACCTCTTTTAGAATGTCAATTCCCAGAGAGTTGAGGCAATTTTAAGACTTTCTTTCTCCTGCCAATAAGGAGTTTTGTTTTTAATGGCTTTGTTTTGTATCAGATGTATTAAATAATGTTTCAAATTATAAGGGATTAAAGATTTATCTTAAATATGCTGTTTCATAAAACTCAGAGTCAGCTAATAAAATGTACTGGTAGGAATCAGAAGCCATAGACATTTATGTCTCATTCTCCCCTTCCCTTTTTCTTCCCCCTTACCTTTATACATCAGGCAAGTTCTGAGGATTGGTGCCTTTTATTTTGATGAGTAAACTCAGATTAAATAATTTATTCATATGATTTTATTATTTTAGGGTGCAAGTTACCATGTAGTAAATTACTTCTTATGTGCCTATATTACTCTGGACAAATTACTTCACCACATAAGGATAAGCCATTTCTTTCTTTTCCCATAGCAAGAGACCTAGTTTAGGTCTTCTCATAATACCCTCAATATCAAGAAATACTTTATGAGAATTCATATCATGGAATGAAGAGGCTGTAGAAAATAAAGAAGCTGTAGTTCTCCTTTTAGGTGACCAGTATCACAACTGAGACAAATAAATAGATGACCAAGACAAAAACATGTATGTAATTATGCAGTAACATAAAACTTACATGAGGAGCATTAAGGAAAGAAACAAGAGTTGTGTTCGGCTAATTAATTGAGTCTGCTACTACGTCTGCCTTCTTGAACTGCAGAGATCATGAAGAAGTAGGTAGTACAGATCCTATAAGTTTAGGAAGACACAGTATGGGGATATTAACTAAATAATCTGCTCAGAGTAAAAATATGCAATATAGAAAAAGAGAGGGAAAATCCAAAAGGTACTGTAGGCATGATCATTATCTTTATTGTGCTTTCAAATTCTGTCATTCATTAAATCAATTTGGGAACTTTTCTCCTCTAAATTCTTTAGAGGAGAAAAGTTCAATAATGAGTTAAGGAGAAAAGAGATGTCAAAGTGTTGCAAGTATCAAATCAAAATAGAATAGTCTTTAGTTCTTTGAAACCCTACATCCATTTCTAGGTTGCTAGCTTACAAAAATATGAAGAACTACCTATAACTACTATTTATACTCAAAGTTAGGTAAAATTGTTAATTTCATCATATTTCTTGGGAATAGTTTAACCCTAGTAAGGGGAAAATACCCTGAGCCCATAGAACTTAGTCTGTTCTGGAGTAGAGGAAACTTAAATCCTTCAAGTGAATTTTCTTAATTGGAAGATACATACATTCAGTAAACTCTCATCAAATGTTTTTTCCATGCCTGGCATTGTGCTAAGAATTGGGTATGCCAAAAATCTGTTTCGGTTGCCAAAGGATTTGAGGCAGCTTATAAATCTCAATAAAAACAAATTAGTAGGGAAGGACATTGTAGTTAGGAGGGAAAAAAATGTAGATGAGCCTGAGTTCAGTTCAGTGTAGAGAAGGTGTGTCATAATTTAGTATACATTGCCCACCTTTGAAATAGATCCAGAATCTGAATATTGAGCACCACATTCAGTGCTATCATCTGGATCCAGTGCACCATCTTCTCTTTCCTGAATATTTTAGTGGTGTCTTGACTGTCCCCCTATTTTTACTCCTCTTCCCCTTCAGTCTATTCTCTACACAGAAACCAGAGTGATCCTGCTAAGACACAAGGAGGTTGTGTCACTCTTATGCTCAAAACCCTCTGATGATTGAGAATGCCATCTCCCTCAAAGCCGAAGTGTTTATGGGACACACACTATATGAACTGCCTCTTAACCTCTCTGACCTGCTCCTCATCTGTCCCTCACTTTGTACCTCCTGGATTAGTCTCTTTGCATTTCCTCACTCTACCTGGTATCCTGCCCCAGAGCCGTTGTGCTTGCCCTTCCCTCAGCCTGGAATGTTCTTTCCCAGATACCTGCTTTGCTTACTGCCGTACTTCCTTTGGGTCTTGACTCATCTTCTCAGTGAGGCGTCTCTGACCACCCTACCTACCCTTGATACTTCCTATTGCCCTTCCCTGCTTTTATTTCCTCCTCGACACTTTTCACTTTCTAATATACTATTTGTTTTACTCAGCTACTTGTTTATAGCCTACCTCTCCTACCAAAATATCAGTAAGCTCCATGAGAGCCAGGACTTTGTTTTGTCCACTGCTAACTCCCCAGGGCCTAGAGTAATGCCTGGATCATAATAGGAGCTCAATAAATATTCATTGAATGAATAAGTGAACATGCTTGATGCAAACCGCAGTTTAGCTAATTCAATTTAGCAAAGGTAATAGTAGTGAGACAGGTTGGAAGAAATCTGGGAGAGGGAGTAGCTTGAGGAGCGTCAGGGAATTTTAAGGAAGGGGTGGGCAGTTGTGTGAAATGCCACAATAAGTCAAGTAATTCAAGCACTGAAAAGAAAGGGCATTGAGTTTGGCATTTAAAAGGAAAGGGCAAATTTAGGGAGAGCAAAACACATATTGCAGTGGATTAAGAATAAATGGGTGTTCAGGTATAAATAAGATATGTGGGCAATAGTTATTTTCAACATTTAAAATAAATTTGTAGCAATTGAATTTTTTATTGTTGTTTGAATGTGAGTTGGCCAGGGTTCAACTTGTATTTTTATGTTTGTGGGGTGCTTTGACCTTTACCAACTGCTTTCACATAATGTTTGATGTTCAAAACCATGAGGCAGTGTGGAGTGTGTTGTTATGTAATTCTAGTCTGCCTTTTACAGCTGAGAAAGTGCTGAGACTTGGGTAAATGCCTTTTCCAAGGTCACATGCCAGGAAGTGGAACAGGGCAAAAAATTAACCTTTTGACTTAGAAGTCCAGTGTTACTTCTTTTATTTTCATAAGGGATTGATTTAGTTAATTTTCCTTTATATGTGTATTTGGAAGCTAATTAATCCATTCAGGAAAAAAGATGTGGAGTAAATAAACTAACAGTATGTTACTGATGTGGCACTGTGATAGGCAAGAAAATGTCAAGAGACCTGGACAGGGATAATTGTTACACTTAAGGGTTCAGTTTGCTTAGTTGATGAAGTTTCATGGATTCAAATATTCCTAGACTCACATTTACTTTTATATTATTTTCAGATGATGATTATAGACAGGACTGTCCTCCCCCATCTGTAATGCAACTACAATAAATATTGTTATTACCACTCTGATATAGAGTTTTATGTCCACCATGTTGAATTACTTCTGTGTATTTATGTGAAGCTGCAATTGAATATCTTGTAATAATTTCAACATCAGTCTAGTAAATAGTAACAGTTTTAAAGAACATTACAATAGGACAGTTAAACCAGTTCAGACATTTCCTTAGTTGAGAGGAGGCTAGTCTGATTTATTTTGAGGTCATTTAATTAAAGCTTTCATCTTGTGTGCCATATTCAAAATAAATTATCCAGTACTGTATGCGTATTGTTTAGGGGGAAATACTTCTAAGAGTTATGTTATGTTTTTGGTTTTTTGGCTCTACCAATTCAGATGTGAATTTTAGATAGGAGAAATACATTCTCTACTTTCTTAATTTTTCACTTCACGTTAGCTGACTTTTTATATGATATGAATACATCTTATATCAGGTTGAATTATTTTAGCCTAATCATGCCTATTTTGGTAAGTAGTAAATGAGAATTTAAGGGAAACAAGTTTTACATTTTCTGTAATAGAAATCCATTCTTCTGAAGGTATCTACTGAGAGTTGAGGTAATTCCAATGTACTTGCAAAAGTATCTTTTAGTTTTACAAAATTCACACAGAACATTGTTTTTACAGGTTTCTGAAGGTTTGTGGATCTGAATTAGTGCGCCTTGAATTATCTTGCAGCCACTTTCTTAATGAAACTTGCTTGGAGATTATTTCTGAGATGTGTCCAAATTTACAGGACTTAAATCTCTCATCCTGTGATAAACTACCACCTCAAGCTTTCAACCACATTGCCAAGTTATGCGGTCTTAGACGACTTGTTCTCTATAGAACAAAAGTAGAGGTAAGAATAATCATCATTTACATCTTTGCTAGTGTGATAGCTAGCTGAATATTTAGTTGCCTATAATTGCTCATGATAATATGCTTTCTGATTTTTATTTATTATTTTATTTTATTTTATTTTTTTAAAGATTTTATTTATTTATTCATGAGAGACAGAGAGAAACAGAGGGAGAAGCAGGCTCCCAAGGAGCGGGAAGCCCGATGCGGGACTCTATCCCAGGACCCTGGGATCATGACCTGAGCCGAAGGCAGACGCTTAACCATCTGAGCCACCCAGGCACCCGCTTTCTGATTTTTAAATAGATTTGATGCCCCTTGACTATTCTAAAATTAATAGAGCTGATTCAGTCGTTTCAAAATTATTTAGTCTATTGTATTGTTTGTATAATTATAGGAAAATGTTCTTCTTCTCTGTATTCTTAAAATTTTTGTAAGGTTGTTCATGTTTCCAGGTAAAAAAAATAAGCAATGGGTTGAGGTGAGCTGAAATGCTGGCAGGGAATGAATTAGAGAAGGAGGTAGAGTGATAGTGTGCAGGATGGGGAGGAAGCAAAGTGGAATTTATCCAGGGCTAGACTTAGGAGTTAAAATTCTCAATACCATGGGGCGCCTGGGTGGCTCAGTTGGTTAAGCATCTGCCTTAGGCTCAGGTCATGATCCCAGTGTCCTGAAATCGAACCCTGAGCCAGGCTCCCTGCTCATCGGGGAATCTGCTTCTTCCTCTCCCTGCTGTTGTGCTCTCTCTCTCTCTCCCCCTCTCAAATAAATAAATAAAATCTTAAAAAAATTTTTTTCCATACCATAGTTTAGGAGTCTCATTAATGAAAAATGGAATCTTGTCATTTATATTGATCTACTTGTTTTCGCATAGTATCTCTAGGACTTCTTTCGAGATCACTACATATAGCATTTGACTCTTTTCATTAACTGTGTAGTATAGGTTATACCATAATCTATTCAACCATTCCCCAAGTGATCAACCTTCAGGTTTTTCCAGTTGTTTTCCTTTCACAAATTATCTAGCAATAACATTCTTTTGTGCAGAGTTTTGCATATACATGCTGTTATTGCTGTAGGATAGAGTCCTGTAGGTGGTATTGCTGGATCAAAGAGGATGTGCCTGGGCCCCTGTAGTAAACACCCACTTATTGTCATACACTCCTTTCCTCTACTCCAGTCATGTTGACCTTCTTTCTATTACTTGAACATTCTGACCTGGTCCCAGCTCACGGCTCTTGCTTTTCTGCCTGTCTAGAATATTCTTCCAGCTTATTATGTGGTTGCCCTTTTCTTAGCTCAGTGTTCAAGTATTTTTTTTCTTCAGAGATCACTTTTTGGGTATTGATAAAAAGGTAGCCCCCCCCCCCTTCTGGTTTGTTTCTTTCATATCATCCAGTTTTATTTCCTTCTTAGCATCTGTATCACTGAAGTGATTTTGTTTTCTTCCTAGTATCTGTCTCCTTATACTGGGATATAACTGTCATGAAGGTAGGAGCCTTGTATATCTTTTTCATTGCCGTATTGCCAACATCTAGAATGGTACTTGGTAAGATTGGTCATTTGATAAATATTTATTAAGTGAATGAATAAGATAACCAAATTACTTTTCCAGAATGGTATGCCAGATGCTTTCCTGCTATGGTGAACCCTTGACTATCATGAATTTTACCTTAAATACCAAGGTATTTTAACCTCTGGTATTTCAGTTTTCTTTTCTCTAAAATGGAGAGAATAAAAATACATATCTCAGGGTCATTGTGAGAATTAAATTACATGTAAAGTGCAAATTACATGTAAAGTGCCTAGAGGGTGACTAGAACATAGTGAACTCTCAATAAATCAATGTTAGTGCTAATAGTATCATCGTGGCCGTTTTGTAGTATGTTTTACTCTACGGTAGGGAAACTCTCATCTCCATTCTCTTTAAACATTTTTGTTAATCCTTGTATATTCTTCTTCTAGTTGTATCTTTCGGCAAGGATTTTATTAGAAGTACATTATATTTCATTTTGCTCTTTAATAAGGCTTCCTATCGTTCATGTAGGCCTTGTTTTACATCCAAGAGCATGTTATAGTTTTCTTCACTTAGGTCTTATATCCTGGTTAAAAGATTTATCTTTTGCATTTTATAGTCTCAGATACTGTTTCTTCTCTTTAATTTTGATTGATTATTGTTAGTTTAGAGTTTATTGTTTTTTGTATATATATTTTATATCTGCTCACCTTGCTGAATGCTCATAATTGTTCTAATAACTTTTTACTTATGTCTTTTGGATTTTCTCATGGTACAATTATATAACCTCAAAATTAATACACTTTTTCTTTCTTTTTCAATATTTAAAGTGTTGCTTCATTAGATAGAACTTAATAAGTAATGTGGAATAATAGAATCATAACAGGTACACCAGTCTTATTTTTAATATAGTGGGGATGTCTTACTGTTTCATTTCAAAAATATCTATACAACAAATATTTGACTACCTATTATGTGCCAGGCACTGTTTTAGGCACTGGAACTTTAGTGTCGAATTAAACAGACAGCTTCTAATGCAGCTTACTAATTTTATATGTTGTTTGATGTTGCTTTCTGCTAAGTAGTTTTTATCATTCTTGTTTGATTAAGAATATTTTATCAAAAATGTATATTATTTTTAAGCCTCCATTAATGCATTCATCTTTTTTCTTCTTTTACTTAACAATATAATGACTTATGTTGAATAGTCCTTGCATCCCTACATGTTTTTAATTTAATACAGAACTAGGTTAGTTTCCTAATATTTTGGAGCCGAATTGCCTGAATTTGAATTCTAGCTTTATCACTTACAAATTGTTACCTTGTGGAAGTTTCTTGACCCCCTGTGCTTCAGCTTTCCCTTCTATAAAATGGAGATAATAATAGTATGCATCACAAAGAGTTGTTGTGAGGCTTAAATGATTTAATATACATGCCGTGTCCATAACAGTGTCTATAATAAGTGAGATTGAGCTGTGGTTTTCCTTTTCATGCTATTTTATCAGGTTTGGGGCTAGGATTGTGACAGCATAGCAAAATGATTTGGGAAGTTCCTGTTTTTCTCTTTGATCTGGCATAACTTGAATAGATGGAAATTACCTGTTACAGAATTTACCTATAAAACCATCTGGGTATACAGCCTTTTTTATTGGTAGATCAGAGTATATACCTTTTTACAGACATGGTGTTTTTTCTAATCTTTGGAAGCCTGAGTATGTGAGTATAAGAGCTTCTGTTTAATACAGTTATTTTCAATTTGGGGCAAAATGTTTAGCTAGAGTTTAACTGGTGACCTAGTATGGTAGAAAGGAGACTGATTGTAGTTCTGGCCCAGTGAGAAGCTTAATGATCTAGGGTGAGTCACATAGTCTCTCAAATTCCCAGATTTCTTTGTAAAATGAAAGGGCTATTGTCCCTGAATGCCAGCTTAAAGATAATATTAGCCCATGTTTTCATTCATCTGTCGTGAAATGACTTACCATTTGTGAGTATAAAATCGTCAGCTATCTTTTCTTGGGTAGGTCTGTCCATTCTGAAATTATACCATATCTTATTTTTATTGGTATTTTTACTGTTTTATTGGTCTATGTACTATAAACTCTGAGATCCTTTGAGCAAGATAATGCCTCCTTTAAAAATTTTCTGGTTAAATTTAACTTTAAGGAGAAATATAGCAAAGTTAATTATTAAATAAATCATCAGGAAGAAAAATAGGGTAAGAACCAAGAAATTATATTAACCTGCTAGGTACCTTACATCTGTGATGATTTTTAAAAAAAATATCCCATGGTTGGTGCCTGGGTAGCTCAGTCGGTTGAGCCTCTGCCTTCCGCTCAGGTCATGATCCCAGGGTCCTGGGATCGAGTCCCGCATCAGGCTCCCTGCTCAACGGGGAGCCTGCTTCTCCCTCTCTCTCTGCCCCTCCCCCTGCTTGTGCTCTCTCTCTCTCTCAAATAAATAAATAAATAAATTCTTAAAAAAAAATATCCCATGGGATGCTTTTGAAGTGTTCTGTATTAACATGGTCTAGGTGTTAGGAAATCATTAAGTGATCCAGTTTTCTTTAATTTACCTTAAGAAACTGATAGAATATGACTATATATTTCTGAAATCATTTTCTTTTATTTTTTATTAATTTCAGGTATACAGTATAATGATTCAACAGTTCTGTATGTTAGTACTCATTGTGTTAAGTGTACTGTTGATCCCCTTTTTCTGTTTTACCCACCCTCCCATTCACCATCCCTCTGGCAACCACCCAGTTGTTCTTTGTATTTAAGAGTGTTTTTTTCTTTGTCACTTTTTTCCTTTGTTCATTTGTTTTGTTTCTTAAATTCCACATAAGAGTATATTTTTTAAAAAGTTTGATTTATGAAAGACTGAGAAGATTTCCTATTTCAAGAGTGGAGATCTATACATATGTATCTAAATCTAGATAGCATCAGCTCCAGCTTCTTTCAGTTACTTCAATATAGATGTAAAATTATTGTATGAATCCATTAAGTAAAATTTGTATTGTACACTATGTTACTACCTCTTAAAGTTTATTTTTATTAGTACATCTGCTAAAATATTATAAAAATAATCTATAACTTTGTTTTATACAGTTCTTCTGACATTGAATATGTAAAAAAATCATAAATTTTAATGATTTACAGTTGACATACAATAAAATAAAAAAATAATGCCATTTCAGTGATATAAAAGGGAAAATCCAAAATTGGGAAAAACACAGGCAGTGTTTACTTTCACTGCTTCTCAAGTCTGTATTCAATGCTCTCTACCTATACTCTACTCACTTCTATTGTCCTCTCCTCCTTGGGCTCTATATCAGACACTGACGTGGGTACTAAGCAGCTCACAGGAATAAAGGGAGAAGGCAGCATGATCAGCTGGTCTCTTTTAACAAGCACAAGCTATAACACTGGTATTCATATCAATCTGCAAACACTTCCCTCTTCGCTTAAGCAAAGCATTATGTCACCCCTTCTTTCTTCCATGCATGTACATTTCCTATCCTGCACTCAGTGGTGTTGGTGGATGAAGAACAAACAGAATAAGAAGACACGATCTAGGGGCCTGGCTTCTCTCTAAGCCTTCCATGTAATCATTGGCAGTACATTCAGATCTTATAAACTGTTTTGAAAAGAAGGAACAGCAGTTAATCTTAAATGCCTCTGTTTGCTCTAAGGAAATATGTAGAAGAAAAAGAAGATCCAAATTTGAACTTCTTGGGAGAGTTTTTTTTTTTTTTTTTAAACAAGGAATACAAATTATCCAGTGTCACTTTTACCCATTTTTCTAAATTCTACAAAGTTCTAAAATAAGCAAAAATGAATATTATAAAATGTTGAGTTTGTTATAGCATTTAACTTCAGAGAGGTTAGATTGATGATTTAGTAGTTACACTTTATGTGCCTATATATAATTTACACTAATAAGCATAATACATCTGTGCCATTTTATAAGACTTAAGTAAGTCTGTGTGCATAGTGAACAAAGCTTTAGGCGATATTGGAGACCTGGGTTTTAGTCCCAAAATTTGGGAAAGCTTCCTGAATATATTGTGTTTGCTGTCCTAGACATTTTGCATATAATTTAATTCTTTACACTAGTCCAGTGAAAGTGGTATCACTCTCATCTTACAGATGATCAAATGGAGGTCCCAAAAGATTAGTAACTTTCCTAGTGGCACAGAGCAATAAGTTAGAGTCAGGCTTTGAACCCGGCTTTGGTGGTCTTAGTGTTATAATTAAAATTATAAGATATATAAAAGCATAGAATGGTGGTTATTCTAATAACTTGGCTGTCCCTATTTAAACCAGAGATTTTTCCTTACTACCTGTTCCTTTTCTAGTTTGCAACTGGTGAAGAAGTATAACATTGTAACTAGCACACACAACATCAGGATCCAGTGTAATATACAAACTACTAAGTTATATTATATAAATATTTTCTAGTTGAAACTACTACAGGAAGTGGAAGTTTTGTCTTTTATTTTTACTTTGAACAAACTTACTTTGAAGTCTTAGTTCTGCATTTATAAATAAGTTATTCAACTTATATATATTCAAATTACATTTAAGTAATAGTTTGTGGAATCAATATGTAATAAACTGCTTTAAGCAAATAGTTTATATAGGCCAATTCTCAATATTATACCATAATGGAGAGTAGCATTGGGATAGATAATCCCACAAATAATATTGGCATGTAAAATGATACGTTGTTGATGTCTAGTGGTATGTTCTTAAGTGGTTAGGCATAGCCAGGCGTGTTGCAGGTCTGATTACTCAGTAAGACTGAGAAACTGGGAGAATGAAAGCATAATAGGGTGAGAATTGCCTTTTATGCTGGTAGGTAGATCCTGGCATGCTGGTGGGGCCCCTTCCTGAGCCAGTGGTGAAACAGGCAGTGAGCACAGGGCAGTGGGCTTCTCTCTCCCTGACAAATTTTACCATCAGGGCTGCTGCATTGACCACCGAGCCTCATGCGTAACCTTGTCGGGAGCTGGGGTTGTATCCTGGTGCATATCCTTTGTACTGCTTGATTGCTGCTTTGGTAGTAAACTAAAATGAGAGCAACCTTAAAATAAGTCCTAGCTGTCATTATCACCAGTTTTTGAACCCAGCTTTTTATCTGGCCTAGTTCATTTAAAAAGCCAAACCTATAAAAAGAAAAAAAACAAAGTAAAATGGTGCCTTCCAGGGGATAAGGGGTAGGGGGAGGGTAAGATGAATAGTATTTAAGGGTACAAATGTGTAACGTGTGATAAATAAGCCAAAGAGATCTAATGCACAGTGTAAGGAATATAGACAATAATATACTGTAATGATATAATTTATTGATTGCTTCAATCGTAATCATATTACAATATATAAAGGTATTAAAGTATCAAGGTATACACCTTAAATTTACAGAGTGCCACACATCAAATTTATCAAATTTAAAAAAAAAAATTTTTCTGCCCAGCTCCACTGCTTTAGCTAATACTGTAGCTGGTACCTACAGTGAGAGAAAGCAGCAGTAGGATCTTGTTGAGACTTCAGCTGTGATTAAAACTTTTGCTTAGCAGTAGGGTTCAAGTATCTGATTCACACACTATTTGATAATTTAAAAACTGGGAAGATATTTGTTATTTACTCTGTATCATGGACCTAAGTCATATAACTTAGTCCTTATCTTGGTTTTTCCACTTAAAAGATGTATGTGCTTGGGTAAGTCACTTGTACTAAGCTAAACGTTTGTCTATTAAAAAAAAAAACAAAACAAGCTTACCCTATCACATAGGCTATTGAGAAGACCAAATTAGGTTATATGTTTAAAAGAACCACACACTTTATAAATCAGATGAACTTGTGTAAATGTGAAAATGGTGGTACAGATTTACTCAGCATGATCCTACACAAATATTTCCACCTCTGGGAAGTATTCTTTTTTTTTTTTTTTTTAAGATTTTATTTATTTATTTGACAGAGAAAGACACAGCGAGAGAGGGAACACAAATGGGGAGTGGGAGAGGGAGAAGCAGACTCCCTGCCGAGCAGGGAGCCCGATGCGGGACTCGATCCAGGGACTCCAGGATCATGACCTGAGCCAAAGGCAGTCACTTAACCAACTGAGCCACCCAGGCGCCCTCTGGGAAGTATTCTTATAGATCTTCCTAAATAGGAGTATCTTTCCCATCGTGTGCTAAGGGAGATTTAGGCTGAATTATCTCTTTCACCCTTTTGATTTATTTCTGGTGAAAGGAATGTTCATTCCTAACTTGCGAACTCCATAATTGGAAGGACCATGTTTGACTGTATACTTCTTCACGGCTAGTACATAGAACAGTGTCTGGTGTTCACTATAATGAATATATGTAGTAGGTATTCAGTAAACTTGTGTTGAATGAATGAGTAATAGCTAGCTCTTATCAGTTCATTTTTTTCATTATTAAACATGTATTAAGCAGATGGATGGTTAGATCTGAACTTGAAAAACTTGTAAGAAAATATTTGGGGGGCACCTGGGTGGCTCAGTCGGTTAAGCGACTGCCTTCGGCTCAGGTCATGATCCTGGAGTCCCGGGATCGAGTTCCGCATCGGGCTCCCTGCTCGGCGAGGAGTCTGCTTCCCCCTCTGACCCTCCTCCCTCTCATGCTCTCTCTCGCAAATAAATAAAAAATCTTAATAAAAAAAAAAATTAAAAAAAAAATATTTGAACTGTATCTATTCAGAATTCTTAGCCCTGAAAAATAGTGAAATATAGTTCAACTTGTTTTGTTCATTTATTTCATGAGATCCCTTTCATTTTTTAGATGTTTAGGCTTGAGATGAAAAATTGTTCCATCAGAGAAATAACAAATGTCTTCTTATAACTCAACCAAAAAAAAAAAATCACTAAATAAGCTATTTGCAGAGTTAGTAGTATACATTTGTTGAATTTCAGTGGACACAAAGCAGTAAACATATGCCTGTAAAGAACAAGATAGTATTGCGATAAAGAGAGACAAAGTGGACTGGTGTGCAGTAAGCCCAGATGCATACTAAGAATGTCAGCTTGTGCTTAGTCGGAGAGGGGTCCATGTTGGGCAAACTTTTTGAGAAGAAATGACCCTTGAGCCAAGACTTGGGCCTTGTTTACTACATGATCCCAGAGTAACTAGTGAAATGGGTTGGTAAATAGGGTAACTTTCTTTTTAATGAATTTGGTGGATCTTTCAGGTTGTATAGACAACATTTTAGGCAAAAGATGGGAACTTAGAGCAGACTGGAAAGAAACTTGTTGAACTAGGATCTTCTGCCATTCATGACGAAGAGGTAATTATAATAGAGTTAGATATATAATGATAGGAAGGACTTTGTTTCAGTCTGATTGGTCCTTTTCTTCTCTGTTCACAAGATTCTTATTATGTATGATAAGCACTGATTACAAGCGTTTCTTCCATCATACATGATGATGTATTTTCATGAGAGGAGGGCTGTAAAAATTTAACTCATTAAATAGACTTTTAAATACTTAAAAAGAAACCTTTTATTTCGAAATGATTTTAGACTTAAAAGTGGAATAAAAAATACATTCCCCTACCGTATGCATAATTTTTTTTTTTCCTGAACCATTTGGAAATAAGTGGAAGATACAGTTCTTTGCTTCTGAAGGGGCATATATCTGCAGCCTACTCTTAAATACTTGTGTTATGAGCTGAATTGTGTCTCCCCCAAATTCATGTGTTGAAGTCCTATCCCTAGTAGCTCATAATGTGACTGGAGAAAGGGTCTTTCAAGAGGTAATTAAGGTTAAATGAGGTCATCAGGGTGGGCCCTAATCCAGTATGTCTTGTATCCCTGTAAGAAGAGGAGATTAGGGGTGCCTGGCTGGTTCAGTCGGTTAAGCATCTGCCTTTGGCTCAGGTCGTGATCCCAGGGTCCTGGGATTGAGCCCCATGTTGGGCTCCCTGCTGAGCGGGGAGCCTGCTTCTCCCTCTCCCTCTGCCTGCTGCTTCCCCTGCTTGTACACTGTCTCTGTGTCAAAAATAAATAAAAATCTTAAAAAAAAAAGAGGAGATTAGGACCCAGATACACAGAGGGAAGGGCACGTGAAGATGGGAAGAATATGGCCAGTTTCAAGCCAAGAAGAGAGGCTTTAGAAGAAACTAACTCTGCTGCCACCTTGATTTCAGACTTCTAGCCTCCAGAATTATGTACAAAAATAAATTTCTGTTGTTTAAACCACCTAGTCTATGGGATGTTGTTATGGCAGACATAATCAACTAATACAACTTGTAGAGGATGGCATAACAATAACTTTTTAACACATGGCATAAAAAGTGTCTTTAAGAGCAGTCCTGTGCATTTACTAAAACAGTCCGCATTAGTGTTAGAAGTTTGAGCCTGTTTACTTTTTCTTTGTTTGTAAAAAATATATATATATAAATCTGGACTGGGTGTGAGATGGGGCATGATAGTAGCTCAGTAAGAATGTCATTCTGTTGCTTAGCAGCAGACAAGAAAACCAAGTGTGTTTTTTAAAAGTTGGAGTTATAAATGGAACACCTGCATCCAGTTTTGATTGCCTCACTTCAAGAATGATAGAGCATAAATTGAAAGAATCTGAAGAAGTGAAAAAACTGATTATAGGTATTGTGGGGGACTAGTATATGACAGTAATCCGCAAGTATGGTTCAGCAGCTGTTTACTTGGCCTACCAGGGCAGAGATGACAGTTTCAAGGACCCCGCTGCCTTCATCTTCATCAACTAGAAGACAACAAAAGTAGTCGATCTTTACTTCTGTTGGATATCAGCACTCTCCTCATATTTTCTTTTTTCTGTGCCAGGTTATTTGGCAGATAGGAGATATATAAGTAAAAATGCATACCACCCTGTGCCTCAGCTGTCCCACAAAGGATACATAAACTGTCTTTTGAAAACAGTGTGATTTGATTTAATGCCATGAATTTGCTTTCTGAAACAGAGATAATGGTGATCTCACTGCATTCTTATTTGAGTTAAAGAACACATTATTTTATGCTGGTGAGTAGAAGCAGGGATGGCCTTTCCTTTGATGGAGTCAGTGCAGCTAACAGACTCAAATGAAAGGGATGGCCACTCACTTAACAGAGCCAGAGTGGATAACCGAGAACAAGAGGAGAAACTGATATAGGAAAAACCTACGTTGGTCACCTACATTGACTAATGCAGGCGGTCATTGGCTAACTGCCATTTAAATGCAGTCCACTTCAGACAGATTAATTTGTCTAGATAACATATAGAACGAAAAGATATTAATAGTTACTTTGTTCTTAAACAGAATTTTAAAAAATAATTTATTTGAGAGAAAGAGAGAGAGAGCATGAGCGGGGGTGAGGGGCAGAGGAAGAGGGACAGGCAAAGTCCCCGCTGAGCAGGGAGCCCGACGCAGGGCTCAATCCCAGGACCTCGAGATCACGACCCAAGCCAAAGACAGATGCTTAACCGACTGAGCCACCCAGGCACCCCTGTTCTTAAACAGAATTAAGAGTTAGGAATTTTAATAACTTTTAATATATTTAGCTTACTATCATATACTAAAAGTTAACAACTTTTAAAGTCTTTCCTATATGTCTCCAGGCAAGGATATATCTATACTTCTTTTTATCCTAATAGGCTTTAAAGAAGTTCCAGTGGGAATATGAGGCTTCCGATGGGGTTGAGTGTATGTGGCTGTGGTTCGTTCAGGGTCAGGGTTCATTTAGGGCCAAGAAGCCTGACTTGTCAGTGCAGTGAGGTGGGATGTGGGGTCAGCGTCATCTCTTGGGGATCAGACTCATTATCATCCACCAGTAAGTCAGGTGTAAGCAACCTACCTGGCAAGGACGTCATTCGTTAGAGGTAGCTGATTAGCACGTTCTCTCACTGTTGGTATATCACAGGGGAAACCAAATTATAGTTATTAGACTTATTTGGTGAGTTTAGAGTGAGAACACTGAGAGTTAGTTATGTGACTTAAGTGATTAAAGGCATCAGCACAGAACAGGTGGACACTTTCCTCTTAACAGGAAAGAAGACAGATAAAGTCTTTGGACTAATGTGTTCTCTTTAAACAAACAGTGTCAACCAACATATGCCTCAGGCTCTTCTTATGTGCTTCTCTGACAGTCCAGCCCTTACCCCTCTGACTGAAACATTCTTTTTTTATGTAGTCAGTAAGGCTATTGTCAAGTCCAGCTGGTGTGGGAACTGCCATGACTTTGTGACTGCAGATCTCTGCCATCATCCATGATGGGTTGATATGGAAATTGGTCAGTTTAGTCATCAGTGAGCAAAGCTCACTGTAGTCAACTGATTATAGAAGAGATCCACTACAGTGGTAAAAATAGCTTCTGAATGAGGCTCGAGGGCAGGGTCAACGTGTGTGATTTAGTCTAAGGTTTTGTTCTGTCACACACTTGCACTTTGGGAATTTAACAAATTATTGGAACCATATTCTGATATTCATTGTGATTATCAGATTATATAACCTATACCATATTGTATATCTAAACTGTATAAAAGATAACACTTTGTAGTAGATGGTTCATAGCAAATCTCTGTAAAGTAATTGAATTTAAATATTCTAGAATGAAGATTGTTTCTACATATAGTTAGTTGCAAGTGCTTTAAACAGTTCTCAAAATACTTTTTTTTTTTTTAAGATTTTCTTTATTTGTCAGAGAGAGAGAGCACAAGCAGGGTGAGCGGCAGGCAGAGGGAGAAGTAGACTCCTCACTGAGCAAGGAGCATGATGTGGGACTTGATCCCAGGACCCTGGGATCATGACCCGAGCTGACGGCAGACGCTCGACTGAGCCACCCAGGGATCCCACAAAATACTTCTTTTATTCTATATTCCCCTTCCTCAATTTTATTGAGATTGGAGCACTGGGGCAAAAAAAAATTTTTAATCAGAGAAAGAGTGATTCATACATATATGTGTATTTTTTTTTTAAGTAATCTTCATGCCCAGTGTGGGACTCGAACTCATTACCCAGAGATCAAGAGTCACATGTTCTACCAGCTGAACCAGCCAGATGCCCCCATACATATAGGTGTATTTTAAATTCTGCTGATTGATTGTGTTCTTGGGATTTCTTTGGTGGTGTTTGTTATGCAAATTTATGAATTTTCACATTGTGAATATACTTTTGTAAAATCCCATCTCTTTAGTTATAGATATTGTTCTGATGTATTTGAAATATAATGATCAGTGAAACTACATTTGTTTGTGATCAGGTGATGTCACTAGTCTGTATTTTAGCTAATATATGTCTGTAATATATAAACTTATAATGTTCCTTTAGAATGTTTTCTAGGAATCATTTTTTAGAGTAGAGAATACTGATTTGGACTCCTACCTTCCTCTATTAAGAATGTTGTATTTAAGGGTTGCATTCTTTATTAAATTTAAGCAACAACTAATTGTAACTGACCAACAAAGGTCATAAACTAGTTATAACAACTATAAACCTGTATTAATATAAAAAGTGACCACAGTACTGCATACATTGATTAAACAATGTCTTACTGTATTATAAAATGTACATGGTGTGCATAAATATAATTCTTTTAAGCCATAAATCTGGACTGTCTAAAACTTATATGTGAGTATAATAAACAGCAGTTATCATCTTATTAAGTATTTTTGCTTAGCAGTTGAGAAGTCTGGAGGATTATGTAGTTTATGGGTAACATTTCTTAAAAAAACTGTGAATGAAAATTTGAATTTCCTTCTTTTACCTCTTAATAAATTTCCTTATAACAAGGAGAGGCATTAATAATTCTCTGCAACGTATAGTTACCCATTGGATTTTGAAGCTGTTGAACAGGGTTAGTAGGCAGATTTTAGGTGGAATGCAAAAGGATCCTTTCTTTAGGAGCATATATTGTACTACCAGATGCCAGCATTCACCTAGGAGATGTTTTGATAATTCTGTAGGAGAAATTAATATGGATCTAGTCACTCCTTAGTGAATTCCTTTCCATGGTGATTTAAATAAGGTTGGACCTTTGTTTAAAAATTACAAACTCAATTGAAAATGAATCTGCTGTCTTGCATTATTAAAGCTGATAACTATTTAAATTGTATTTTAACTTTATAGAGCTACTCTTGTGCTTCTATTGAATTTTACAGAACTAACCAGCAGAATTTGTGGACTTGGGGACCTAATAGATATCTTAAATCTTAGATAAGAGATTCATATAATTTTTCACTTTTTATTTCTGAATTCCTTTTGCATAGCACATTTGATAATGTAGGTTTAATCCAGCCATTTGTGTGTTCTAGACATGTAGAATTGCCACAAGAACTCATTATGGTAGAATTGTTCTCTTAAGTAGGGGTGGGCAAACTTTTTTCGTGAAGGCCCAGATAGTAAATATGTTAGGTCTTGTAGGCCATATGATCTCTGTCACAGTGTAAAAACAGCCATAGACAATACATAAATGATTGGGTGTGCCTTTGTTCCAATAAAACTTTATTTACAAAAGCAGGCAGTAGGCTGGATTTGGCCTGTGGGCAATAGTTTGTCAACTCCTGCTCTAGAGCATTGAGTCTGTGGTTCCCCACCAAATCAGGCCCTTTTATATCTGGAAACAAAGAGTTCATTTCTCTTTAGTTTCTCCTCTTTGCTTCAGCATCACTAGCAGTACTTTAATTCTGAATACTAACAGCATAGAGAAAGAATATCCTAAAGATATTCTAGGAGGAAATTGGTTAATTGGACTTAGATTGCAAACTATTGTTGTCTTCTCTAAACCTGGGTACTCCCACAGTCTCTGGCTTCTCATGAGCTCTGGAGAAAGTCATGAAACTGTAAACTTGTACCTGTTCACCTCAGTGCTACCTGTCAGCCCTTGCATTTATCTCTATTTGACTCCTAGTTGCATTCCTCACAGCATCTCTCCCAAGGTCATCCTTGTTTCCCGTAGCCATCACCTCCATTCCCTTGTATGGCGGTCTCAGCATTTCATCTCCCATCTCTTATTTAGCGAAGTTGTGTGATATCATTTGACATGAATCTCTTTTATTCTGTGTTCCTTCTTTAAGGCGGGAATGAAAATAATAGTTCTCTCTACTATTAAATGAATTTTTAATTCCCAGTTTAATGTGCAGTCTATCTAAGTTATTGTAAAATATTTCCATGAATAAGTACAGTATGCCATGAATTCCTCTTCTGTGGCTTGAAATTCCTCCAGAATGCATCTACCCTTACATAAAATGTTTTCTAGATATATAATTATGAGAATTTTAATTCAAAAGTATGTTGTGCCTCAAAGTTACAATCTTTAAGCTGGACAGTAAGCAATAGATACGGCTCCTCTGAGGAGCAGTCCAGACAGGTTAATATGGTGCTCTTCGCAATAAATTTTTTGCCTTACTCTTAATTTTAATTAGAAGAACTGATTTAACAGGAATTCATCTCAGACTTTATCAAGAGAATCTTATTGTCCCAACATGGGAGTAGTCAGAGCTAAGTGACCATGTCAGATGGCTGTCCAAGCCGCCCCAGGGATTGGATGGAAATCTTAGAGAAAGGAGGGATTTGGGTCTGGGAACATATACTAAAAAGTATCTAGTGACCTGGCATCGGCTTGACCTTGTGATCAGAACTGAGCCAAGCCTCTCCTGATTCTGCAGTATCCCCAGGACCACTGCAGAGCAGGCCCACTGCACTTTCAGTAGAAGCCCTGATTCTGGATGGGGGCAGTCGGCAAGACCATTAGCCAGGGAAGAATAAAAGGAGTGAGGTCAGGGAATGGGAGTTCAAAGAAGGAAATGAAAGCACCTTTTAAAATGGAACAAGAAATTATGGAACACACACTGAAACAGCAAGAACAAGTAGTTGTGGAAAAGAACTAGTTGGAAATCTAGGAAATAAACAGTAGTTATTGTAATAAAAGTTGATTACATTCTATATTGGACACAAAGAATTACTAAATTAGAAGAAGAGGTCTGAGGAATGCACTTAAACTTGTAAAAGGTTTGAATGCCAGGCACCACTGCATGTAGTTCGTATGTATAAAATACACATACACACACATACACACACCTCAGTTAATCCTCAGAGTAACCTATTCATTGATTTAATAAATACATATTGTGTCTACTCTATATGCCAGTCATTATGTTATTTATTTGTTATTGTACATAGATTACCCCCGAACTGAGTGACTTAAAATAGCTGACATTCATGATGTCGCACAGCTTTTGTAGGTCGGGAATCTGGGAGCTGTTTGGCTGGAGAGTTTTGGCCCAGGGTCTCTAACAAGGTTGCAGTCAATCTTAGAGCTTGACTGCAGCTGGAGGGCCAGCTTCTAAACTTATACACATGGCCATCAGCAGACTTCCTTGTTATTTGTTGGCCAGAGTCCTCTTGCTCTCTACATGGGCTTCTCCGTAGGCTTTCTGAGTGTCCTTATGACATGGCAGCTGGCTTTGCCTGAGTGAGCAGGGGGAGAGGGTGGAACCAAGAGGAGCCAGTGCCCTTTTATAACTATATTAGAATTCTCTAAAGAAACAGAAATAAGAGGGGGTGTGTGTGTTTGTGTGTGTGTGTAGCTTTATTCTAAGGAACTGGCTCACATAATTATGGAGGCTGGCAAGTCAGAAGGCCTACAGGGTGAGTCAGCAAGCTGGAGACCCAGGAGAGCCAGTGGTGTAGTTAAGTCCAAGTCCAATGGCCTGAAAACCAGGAGAGCCAATGTTTCCAGTCTGAAGGCTGGCAAACTTGAGACCCAGGAAGAGTTGATGTTTCAGTGTCGGTCTGAAGTCAGGAATAAGCTGATGCCCCAGGTTGAAGGCCATCAGGCAGGAAGAATTCTCTTAACTGGGGCCCCTGGGTGGCTCAGTCATTAAGCATCTGCCTTCGGCTCAGGTCATGATCCCAGGGTCCTGGGATGGAGCCCTGCATCGGGCTGTCTGCTCGGCGGGAAGCCTGCTTCTCCCTCTCCCATTCCCCCTGCCTGTGTTCCCTCTCTCGCTGTCTCTCTCTGTCAAATAAATAAATAAAATCTTTAAAAAAAAAAAAAAAGAATTTTCTTAACTTGGAGGAGAGTCAGCCTTTTGTTCTATTTAGATCTTTGATGGATAGGCCCATCCACATTACGGAGTTAACTGCTTTCGGTCTACTGATTTGAATATTAATCTCCTCCAAAACTGTCCTCTCAGAAACACCCAGAATAATGTTTAACCAAATACCCAGATACCTTGTGGACCAGTCAAGTTGATTAATGTAAATTAACCATCACAATAACCTAACATACCATCACTTCTGCTATGTTCTTTTTGTTGGAAGTAAGTCACTAAGTCCAGCCCCCTCTTAAAGGAGAAGAACTAAGCTCCATCTCTGGAAGGAAGAAGTATAGAATAGTTTGTGGACATATTTTTTAAACTACTGTAGGCACTGGTCTTGGGAGACTCCAGTGTTCATTAGTAGGTGTTCCAGAAGAAAAAAAAAAAGGAACGTGACAGAGAAGCAATATTTGAAGAGAAAATTGTTAACAATCTTCATCTTTCATAATGAAAGATGCAAGTCTTTGAATCAGATGTTCACTCAGGAAACCAAACAGAGTAAGTGAAAATAAATCTTTAGGTACATTGTGATGAAATTGCAGAATATGAGATAAAGGAATAAGAGCTACTGGAGAGAAAAGACATATTACCTACAGAGGAAGACAATTAGACTGACCGTAGACTTCTTATCAAAATAATAGAGGCTAATAGGTAATGGAGTAACACTTTCAAAGTGATGAAAGAAAGTAACTGTCATCCTAAAATTTTAAGCCTGGCTAAATTTTCATTCAAGACTGAAGGAAAATATAAAGACTAAGTACAGTATTTAACTTTCTGTGACTCACATTACTTATCTATAAGTTCCTTATCTATAAATAAATGGGAATAGGAGCGTCTGGGTGGCTCAGTCAGTTAAGCATCTGACTTTGGCTCTGGTCATGATCTCAGGGTCCTGGGATCAAACCCCAAGTTGGGCTCCCTGCTCAGCGGGGAATCTGCTTGTCCCTCTTCCTCTGCCCCTTCCCCCGCTCGTGCTTGCTCTCTCTTTTTCTCTCAAATAAATAAAATCTTTATAAATAAATAAATAAATGGAAATAATAATATCTACCTTATAGGTTATTATCTGCTGTGTTTACTGATATATCCCAAGTGTCTATACAGTGCCTAACACAGAGTAGACATTCAATAAATATTTATTAAATGAGTAAATGAGTGTGTAGGGTTGTTGTGAGGACTAAACATAAACAATAGGGTTGTCGTGCGGGTTAAATATATAATTTATAGCAGTACCTGCCATGTTAATAACTACTCTATAAATGTGTGTTGTTGTTAAGATTTTACCACTCACACTCACTAAAAGAACTATTAAAAATATTCAACAAGAAGAAAAATTCAGTGAGAAGGTATCAGATAAAGTCAGCAGTTATGACACAGAAATTGATAAAATGCCAATAAATTAAATAGAGTTAACCCTTGAAGAACTTGGGTCGACTTATGAGCTGATGTTTTTCAACAAATACAGTTCTATGTGTTTTTCAATAAATATAGTACAGTATTTTTCAATAAATATAGTACTCTACATGCATTTTCTCTTCCTTGTGATTTTCTTAATAACATTTTCCTATATCTAGCTTGCTTTATTGTAAAAATACAGTATATAATACAGCATACAAAATGTGTGTTTATCTAAGTTTTTGGTAAGGCTTCCAGGTAACTGTAGGCTAGTAATAGTTAAGACTTGAGGGAGTCAAAAATTATACTCATGGGTTTTTTACTGTGTAGAAGTCAGCACCCCTAACTCTGATATTCTTTAAGGATCAACTATAATGACCACGGGGAAGAAAGAAAGAAAAACTAATCTTTCTGTATTACTTTTAAAAAGGTAAACTAAAATCTTTAAGGTGATTCAAAAATTCATATGAAAGAGCAAAGGACCAGGAACAGTTAAGAATTTTGAAGAATGAGGAAAAGGTGTTTGCCTTACCACTTTATAGACTTATTACAGGGTATAGTAATTAAGACTGAAGTGTTGATGCCAGGAGAGGCAAATAGACAAGAGGAACAAAATGACCCAGGAATAGATTCATACATATACGGAACTTGAAATATAACAGAATGCACCACAAATAGGTAAATATGGTAGAATCTTCAATAAGTTGAACCAGGAAAAGTGGTTATTCTTAAGGAAAAAAATGAAATTTGATATCCTGCCATGTATAAAAATCCATTACAGTTGGGTTAAAAACCTAAGTGTAAAGAAAAACTTTAATGCTGTCATTTAAAAAGAAGAATATTCTTCCTTGGATAAAGAGGGACTTTTTAGAAATGACAACAGAATACAAACATAAAGGAAAAAGATTGATGTGACTATATTAGATTTTAAATTTCCTGTCTCAGAAGCTTCTATAAACAAAGCAGAAGATAAGTCTCACATTTAGAGAAGATATTTGTAATAGCTATAGCTAACAAAGATTGGTATCCAGCATAGAAAAAAAATTCCTACAAGTCAAGAAAGAAGAAATAACCTAATGGAAAAAATCAGCAAAGGATATGATTAAGCAGTTTATGGGGCAAGAAATATGAGTGGCCCATAAATATATGGAAAGATCTTCAACCTCACTAGTAATCACACTAATGCATATTATACCATTCCATGCTCATCAGATAGCAGATGTTAAAAAGGATGAAAAGACTATATGTTGGCAAAGACGTGGGGACCCAGCACTCTTGCATTGCTGGTGGGAGCGTTAATTGATGCAGGTACTCGGGAAAGCTATTTTGCAAAATCTAATATAGTCAAAGCATACTAAAAATCTAGAAATTCTTCCTCTGGTATGTGCTCTAGAGAAATACTCTTCTATAAAATGTACAAGGAAGCACATATAAGAATGATTATTTTAACATTCTTTGTTATGGTAAAACTTATAAACAAACTAAATATTCATCAAATGAGAGTATATGTTGTAATATATTTGCATAATGGAATAGTATACAGCAGTTAAAAACTCAGTGAACTAAAGCTGTATCAACATGAACAAATTCCTCACAAACACGTTTGAGGAAGATACAAAAGTATATGTATATTTATATAATATCCTTTATATAGAAACCATGTAGAACAATATTCTATTTATGGATCTGTAATTTATAATAAAATTATATAATTTTTAAGCAGGTTTTTAAACACCAAGTCATGATAAAGGTTACCTCTAAGGAAGTATGTGAATGGTTGGAGGGATTCACAAATAGAGAAGAGTAAGCAAAGAAAGCAAAATGTTAAGATATAATAAATCTGAGTTGCAGCTACATGGGTATTCATTATATTGGATTCTATACTTGTCTGTATACTTGATATTTACCATTGTAAATAGTTTAAAAATAAATTACCAGCAAGTTCCTTCAATGAAGTATGTGTATTTTTTTTTATGATTCCTAATCCACAAAAATATGTGGATTTCTCTGTAAAAATTCTCTAATATGTTCTGATCTTGCCCATGGGAAAATCTTATTAAACAACTTTGTCATAAGGATCTGGTATTTTAATAAAACAAACCTAATGTTGTTTTCCCATCTATTAATAAGTTAAAATAGCTGAGTATTATAGAGAATCTGAAAATTAAATAATCTTCATAGGTCTCTTCTTAATGCCAACATTCTGAGAGCTACATGGGATTGTCTTATAAATGTGATAAGTGGTGTTGAAACTTAAGCATAAAATCATAAAATCAATATAAACTTCTATTTTTTTGCTTAAATTTAAAGAAATACCCAACAGTGAAACAATTAGCCTTAAGTCTAGTTTTATTCTGGGCCTATTATTTTATTTTTGCCTTATCTAAGTTTATTTTATCCGAAATAGTTCATTATTTTCTCAGTGAGAATCTTATCTAGGTTTGAACTCATGTTTTGTATTGTCATTGACACATTCTTCATCCTTTCCCCAACTGACATGTTTCAGTTTCTGAACACTTGGAACAGATTAAACAGAGGTGGTCCAGTCTCATTGTCATTTAATTAGATAGGATTGAGTTAAAATGTTTAGAAAGAAATTTTGCCACATAAGTTTGAGTAGGTTTTTTCCTCAATTTATGGAATTAAAAAAAATTAAATTTCTAGTGAAATTTAAATGCTTTGCATTATTTGTTTCTTATGATGTTTCATGGCAGGCATTTCATCAAAGGCAGTTAGGACTAGAGAGATTTTAGGTCCCATGATTATGTAGCAGTCCAGCATATCCTTTGGGTTTCTTTAGTGGTGAGACCGTTTTCATTGCACAGAATAGATGGGCTTAAATGGCAGGAACATGACTAGAAAGTGCACATTATATATGTTCCAGTCAGCATGTTGCTAGTGACAGGTGCTCAATGGTTGTTGGTATCGTTGTCAGCAGAGAGAATCCTTTGACATTAAAGTCACCAGCTCGATCCTGATTTGGGGTGACTATTGGCAGCTCCAGCAGGCGGCAGCTGATCAGTGACTGTCAGAGCTGCCGCTGTTCTTTAGAGTGTCACCAGCCCTCTCTGGGTTTTGGCTTTTTTTTTTTTTTCTTTTCTTTTCTTTCCTTTCTTTCTTTCTTTTTTTTTTTTTAGGGAGAGGCTGTTTAGCTTTTCTTATTGTCCAGTCTTAACCAGATTTTCAAATTGCATACCTTTGGGAGATGGGCTGAGAGGTCACAGGGAACAAAGGTATCGGTAGGGCATGCAAAACCGAATACCAAGAGGCGACTCACATGGAAACTAGTAATGATTACCTTGACTTCAAGCCAATCAATGGTGGGAGCACCTGGGGACTCATTAAATGGCATTTGTGGTGTCTGTAACCTGGGTTTTGAGCTCTGTTTCAGGAAAAGCACTGACAGCCTCTAATGTCTAATTGACCTCTTCTCTTTCTTTCACTTTCCATATTTGCCACCAATGCGGTCCCCGATGGCAGCAAACAGCGCTGCTCAGCATTTTGAACTTCTGTTCAGAGCTTCAGCACCTGAGTTTGGGCAGTTGTGTAATGGTAAGTATTTGAGAATTCTTTCTGCTCCATCGCTTGTTCTCTTTTTCTTCCTGTGGGGGAATGTTATCCTGGCCCGCCCACTCCACACTCACCCGCAGCTCTTCAGATTTATGGTGAACTACTGTGTCCCCCGCTTTCAAACATTTTTCTCAAATTGGAGAGTATGTCTTTGAAACATCGACATTATTTATCTATGAGAGCAAGGAAAGAAGTGTGCGTGGTAAAAGGAGTTTGGTTCTGCCTCAAGCCAGATGTTATTTCAGACAAGCTATTTACCTCTCTGGATTTCTTTACAAAAAAAGAGATCAGTCATACCCACAGGCCAGTAGTGCTGTCAGTTTGTCACAAAGCTAACTGTAGTTTTTAAGTTGTGAAATTATTTCCGGTATTTTAAGTCAGCATTTTCAAGTTGACCCGTGGAATGTTAGTCCTAAAAGACATTCAGTTAAGGAAGGATGTGTACTGGGGGACAGTGACGTAGGGATTCCTGGTCAAAAGTTAGGAAATGATGCTACTCTGTCTTCCTCCTGGAGTTTTCAGTGGTATGTCCTGCAGCAGAGACACTGTGCCTTTATGTAAGCCAGTGTTTTCCAGCTTTACCTGACTACCAAACCCATGGTTCCATAGTACTTCTATTAATACAGGATTCTGTAGAAAATGCTACTTAAGCATGACTTTTCTTTCTTTTTTTTTTTTTTAATTTTATTATGTTATATTAGTCACCATACAACACATCATTAGTTTTCGATGTGGTGATCCACAATCCATTGTTTTCGTATAACACCCAGTGCTCCATGCAGTACGTGCCCTTCTTAATCCCCATCACCGGGCTAACCAATCCCCTGTCCCCTCTAAAACCCTGTTTGTCTCTCAGAGTCCATAGTCTCTCATGGTTCATCTCTCCCTCCGATTTCCCCACCCTTCATTTTTCCCTTCCTTCTCCTAATGTCCTCCATGCTATTCCTTATGTTCCACAAATAAGTGAAACCATATGATAATTGACTTTCTCTGCTTCACTTATTTCACTAAGCATAATCTCCTCCAGTCCCACCCATGTTGATGTAAAAGTTGGGTATTCATCCTTTCTGATGGCTGAGTAATATTCCATTGTATATATGGACCACATCTTCTTTATCCATTCATCTGTTGAAGGGCATCTTGGCTCTTCTTAAGCATTTAGATAAACAGGCTATTTTTATCTATTTATTTGTTTTATTTTTTAGAGATTTATTTATTTGTTTGAGAGAGAGAGGGAGAGAGCCAGCAATGCTGGGAAAGGCAGAGGGAGAGGGAAAAACAACTTTAGCAGACTCCATGCTCAGCATGGAGCCTGACATGGGGCTTGATCCCATGACCCTGAGATCACGACCTGAGGTGAAACCAAGAGTCGGACGCTTAACCGACTGCACCACCTAGGCACCCCAGTAGGCTATTTTTAAATTAAAGTATGTAGTTATCAGTAAAATATGGTTGCTATTGATATTTGTTTGCCAGGAAGTTAAGTTTTAAGGACTTGACATTGAAGTTCAAAAATACTAATATTGCTGATCCCGTTACGAACGTTGTGGCCGGAACATTCCGCACCTATCATAGAAATACTGCTCACGTTTCACAGCAGATTCAGGGTTCACCAGAATAGTAACACAGACAGATCTTTGTTGACACTTTAATACCATGTTTATTTCAGTTGCTTTTCTGTCAGTTGACCAGAGGGCAGGATGATTCATTTGATTTTAGTTTTGACTATCAGAATAATAGCAATCAGAATCAAGGGTTTGTGAAAGTTCTTTAAATTACTTCTTTGTAAAGAAGTTAATTGGCTGCACTAATTTTCAAAGCTACAGGTTTGTATAGTTGGGGTACACTCACTTAAGTAGTTATATTCCCCCCAAATCTGTTTCTCATGGTCTCCTGCATGATTCTCCCACACAGTTCCTGAAGACCAGAACCTTAGAAATCATCATGACTACATCTAAGCCATGAGGCCTTAGTTCTGACTCAAAATATAGCCCCAAATCTGTCCATTTCTCCAGTTCCACTGCTGCAAACTTAATCCAAGCCTTCGTCTCTCTACACCAAGCTCATGCAGGCCTCTTCGCTGGGCTTCCTCTCTCCATTCTTACCCGCCATAGACCATCCTCCAGACAGAAACCAGAGGGGTTTTTGTTTTAATGTAGATCATATTTGTTTCAAACCCTCCATTGATTTCATGGCCTGATGGCCTGGCCCCTGCATAACTCTCTGCCCTTACCGCCTCTCTCCTTACACCCCTTGAGTCTCCTCACTCCCCTTGGGCCATACCCAGTCCTATTTCTGTTCCTTGAATGCACCAGGTACATTCCTGGAAATCACCACTCCCTCCCTCCCTCCCTCCTTCCCCCCACTTCCACCACACCTGACACTCTGAGCACCTGACAGGCTGATCACCTTGTTTTATTATTTTCACACCACTTATCACTCTCTAAATTTATTTTGCTCATTTGTCTGTATGTCTTTTCCAAAAATGTGAACAAAGTCTTTGTGTTTTGGTTCACTGTCGTTCCTAGCCTCTGGAGTGGTGCTGGCACATAGTAGTTGAAAATACGAAGAAACAAATGAACAAAAGGAAGTAATGATTGGAAGTATTAGCTATTTTGTTTCCTTTTGACTTCTGGTGATCATTTTGGCACCTGATTATAAAACCAATGAAACTCTTAAAAGAAAGCTGTCCAAAGAAACGTTATGAAAGCATATAAAGCCCATGAACTGAAATGTTTAATCCTTGTCTGGTGGGGGATTATCCTGTGATCAGGAAGTAAACTGTGGACACTGCAGTAACCGGCACTAACATACCATGATCTAAGTTATTTTTGTGTTGTATATTCAGTCCCCAAGTGCCTCATTTCACTCCAAACCAGGATCATTATTAGTACTCTCAGCATATTCACATACTATTTTAGAGCCTGGTGAAGTGCACATCTTTGTCAGGGAGATCTTCTATACCCACCAAAGTTGATGAATTATATATAAAATAGAAGAAACTAGGCCCCGTCAACAAGTAGCAGAGCAAGGTCAAAATGGAAGGCATATGAGAACAACACAGAATCCTCACATTCTTTATGAGAGACTGAAGATTTCATATGCTTTGGGATTTAATTTATGAAGTCCTCTGGAGTTCTGTTAAATGGATTTTTTAAGTAAGCGATTATTCTTGCTGTTTTATGAAACAGTGGCAGATCCGTAAGACAAGTGGGTAGATCTGTATTAATAAGAATGTGTGTCTATTTACATGGAAGCAAACAATAGGAGATGATTAAGAATGTTTTAACTTAAATAAAAGGAATGTTTTAACTTGCTCTACACAGTTTGTATTTTTGAGTGTAATACGTAAGAGACTGGATGATTTGATTTCCAGATTGAAGACTATGATGTGATAGCCAGCATGATAGGAGCCAAGTGTAAAAAACTCCGCACTCTGGATCTGTGGAGATGCAAGAATATTACTGAGAATGGGATTGCAGAACTGGCTTCTGGCTGCCCGCTTCTGGAGGAACTCGACCTTGGCTGGTGCCCTACACTGCAGAGTGGTACCGGGTGTTTCGCCAGACTGGCACGCCAGCTCCCCAACTTGCAAAAACTCTTCCTCACAGCTAACAGGTCTGTGTGTGACACGGACATTGAAGAACTGGCATGTAATTGTACCAGGTTACGGCAACTGGACATACTAGGTAAGGGCACAGTATATAAATTTGTTTTAAAGCCTTGACGTGGAAGCAAATCTCAGACTTATTGCAAGGAAAAAAAAAACGCCTCTTGGATACAATAAAATTTTGTCCTGATAAGACTGCTTGGTTTGAGGAAGTGCAAGATAGGCCAATTGATACAGAGAATAATAAGGAAAATAACAGAATTTTGTAGTTGAACCTATCAGAAAGCTCTCATAAATAAGCACTAATTCTTGGTCTAGTAAGAAGAGTGAGAATTTATATGAGCTATGTTCTCCATTTTTATTAAAGACAGAGAAGAAATCCATTTGTATAATGAATTATACACACACACACACACACACACACACACACACACACACATATATACATAAAGCTCCTCGATGTTAAACTCGTGATTAAGGAATTGCCAAATCTTCATCCCTGATAATTCTAGATTTTAGGAATAGTTCTACCCCAAAGCAGATCTCTTGAAAATCCTTCCCAGTTCTGGGATTCCTTGTGTCCATATTGCAGTCCATCAACTGGGAGCCCTGTGAGGTATTGCTGGCAACATCAGAGTTATAACTGCCCATATGGTTGGTACTTTGTGAACTCACATAGCACTTGGACTGTGTTCTCTGGTAATCTATGAGTGTTAGTAGGTTAGCTCATAAAGTGCTAATTATATCCTTTCCTGTTAATTAAACATTCAACAACAGGAAAGCCTGAAGATTTTCAGCATCTGAGTTTGTGGTTTCCTGGAAAATGCACAGTCCAGACTTATGATACATTTGTGGTTGTTGCTTATATGGTTGCATGTTACTTGTTCAAGCTACTTTTAACCAGAAATTCTTACCTAAAAATTGAGGGAGAAATTCTTGCCTGTTGCATATACACTTTGGGCTAGCTACTTCATCTGTGTTGTATTTTTCTTCATTCTTCATAGCTCAGGGAATTGGATATCATTGTCTTTCATAGAAGGGGGACTGGAGCCCAGCAATTAGCATATGGTAGAACGTGGCTCAATGCCAGGTTTGGGGCCCCAGCATAGTGAGTACTGTCTTTCCATCCCATCACAACTGCTTTTCTTGCTTATTTCTTTTCCTTCCTACCCACCTTCCACCTTGAATTAGTCTAGACCTCTTATAAGAGAAGTATTTGGGGAAGTTCAAGAAAATGAGAGAGAATGAGGAAAGGTGGCCAGGGCCTTTAAAACTGGATCACTAATTGCACGAGGCTTCACTTCAGAGGATTGGTGGTATTGCTGGTTAATACCTGTATTACAACTCTCCCCCTCAAAACCTCGTACAGTAGAGATGAAGAGTAGCCAGCATCTGAAAGAGATGCTACAGAACCGCAAAGATAGTCGGTAATTCTGATCTAAAACAAAAGCACAATTGTGGTGAACAATGGGGTTGGTAGTCAGGTGGCCTAACTTTGGCCAAGAAATGCATGAATTACTTGACAGAGACATAAGAGAAAAATAGGTAAGAAGTATAATGGCTTCTCAATCTGGATGAAATGGAGGCCTTCCTGGAAACCTATAAGCTGCCAAGACTGAAACAGGAAGAAATTGACAACCTGAATAGGCCAATAACCAGTAACGAGATTGAAGCAGTGATCAAAAACCTCCCAAAAAACAAGAGTCCAGGGCCTGATGGATTCCCTGGGGAATTCTACCAAACATTCAAAGAAGAAATAACACCTATTCTACTGAAGCTGTTTCAAAAAATAGAAACAGAAGGAAAACTTCCAACTCATTCTATGAGGCCAGCATTACCTTAATCCCCAAACCAGGCAAAGACCCCATCAAAAAGGAGAATTTCAGACCAATATCCCTGATGAATATGGATTCCAAAATCTTCAACAAAATCCTAGCTAATAGGATCCAACAATACATTAAAAGGATCATCCACCACGACCAAGTGGGATTTATCCCCGGGATGCAAGGGTGGTTCAACATTAGAAAATCGATCAACGTGATAGATCACATTAATAAGAGGAGGGAGAAGAACCATATGGTCCTCTCAATTGATGCAGAAAAAGCATTTGACAAAATACAACATCCTTTCCTGATTAAAACTCTTCAGAATATAGGGATAGAGGGAACATTCCTCAAGTTCATAAAATCCATCTATGAAAAACCCACAGCGAATATCACCCTCAATGGGGAAAAGCTGAGAGCCTTTCCCTTAAGATCAGGAACACATCCAGGATGCCTACTCTCACCACTGTTGTTCAACATAGTACTAGAAGTCCTAGCAACAGCAATCAGACAACAAAAAGAAATAAAAGGTATTCAAATTGGCAAAGAAGAAGTCAAACTCTCACTTTTCGCAGACGACATGATACTTTATGTGGAAAACCCAAAAGACTCCACCCCCAAATTACTAGAACTCATCCAGCAGTTCAGTAATGTGGCACAGAAATCAATCAATGCACAGAAATCAGTTGCTTTCTTATACACTAACAATGCAACTGTAGAAAGAGAAATTAGAGAAACGATTCCATTTACAATAGCACCAAAACCCATAAGATACTTCGGAATAAACCTAACCAAGGAGGTAAAGGATCTATACTCTAGGAACTACAGAACACTCATGAAAGAAATTGAAGAAGACACAAAAACATGGAAAAATATTCCATGCTCATGGATCAGAAGAATAAACATTGTTAAAATGTCTATGCTACCCAGAGCAATCTATACCTTCAATGCCATCCCGATCAAAATTCCAATGACATTTTTCAAAGTGCTGGAACAAACAATCCTAAAATGTGTATGGAATCAGAAAAGACCCCGAATCGCCAAGGAAATGTTGAAAAAGGAAAACAAAGCTGGGGGCATCCCGTTGCCTGATTTCAAGCTATATTACAAAGCTGTGATCACCAAGACAGCACAAAAACACAAAAACAGACATACAGACCAATGGAACAGAATAGAGAACCCAGATATGGACCCTCAACTCTTTGGTCAAATAATCTTTGACAAAGCAGGAAAAAACATGCAATGAAAAAAAGACAGTCTCTTCAACAAATGGTGCTGGGAAAATTGGACAGCCACATGCAGAAGAATGAAACTCGACCATTCTCTAACACCACTCACAGAGATAAACTCAAAGTGGATGAAAGACCTCAATGTGAGACAGGAATCCATCAAAATCCTAGAGGAGAACATAGGCAGTAACCTCTTTGACATCAGCCACAGCAACTTCTTTCAAGATACATCTCCAAAAGCTAGTGAAACAAAAGCAAAAATGAACTTTTGGGACTTCATCAAGATAAAAAGCTTCTGCACAGCAAAGGAAACAGTCAACAAAACAAAGAGGCAACCCACAGAATGGGAGAAGATATTTGCAAATGACACTACAGATAAAGGGCTGGTATCCAAAATCTGTAAAGAACTCCTCAAACTCAATACCCAAAAAACAAATAATCAAGTCAAAAAATGGGTAGAAGAGATGAACAGACACTTTCATGAAGAAGACATACAAATGGCTAACAGACACATGAAAAAATGTTCATCATCATTGGCCATCAGGGAAATCCAAATCAAAACCACACTGAGATACCACCTTACACCAGTTAGAATGGCAAAAATGGACAGGGAAGGAAACAACAAATGTTGGAGAGGTTGTGGAGAAAGGGGAACCCTCTTACACTGTTGGTGGGAATGCAAGTTGGTACAGCCACTTTGGAAAACAGTGTGGAGTTTCCTCAAAAATTTAAAAATAGAGCTACCCTATGACCCAGCAATTGCACTCCTGGGTATTTACTCCAAAGACACAGATGTAGTGAAAAGAAGGGCCATCTGCACCCCAATGTTCATAGCAGCAATGTCCGCAATAGCCAAAGTGTGGAAAGAGCCGATGTGCCCTTCAACAGATGAATAGATCAAGAAGATGTGGTCCATATATACAATGGAATATTACTCAGCCATCAGAAAAGATGAATACCCAACTTTTACATCAACATGGGTGGGACTGCAGGAGATTATGCTAAGTGAAATAAGCAGAGAAAGTCAATTATCATATTGTTTCACTTATTTGTGGAACATAAGGAATAGCATGGAGGACATTAGGAGAAGGAAGGGAAAAATGAAGGGTGGGGAAATCGGAGGGAGAGATGAACCATGAGAGACTATGGACTCTGAGAAACAAACAGGGTTTTTAGGGGAGGGGGGAGGGGGGATTGGTTAGCCCGGTGATGGGTATTAAGGAGGGCACATACTGCATGGAGCACTGGGTATTATACGAAAACAATGGATCGTGGATCACCACATCAAAAACCAATGATGTATTGTATGGTCACTAACATAACATAATAAAATTTAGAAAAAAAAAGTATAATGGCTTCTTTTTGAAGACATTTGTAACTTTCCTAAACATAAGAGCAAGGATATATGGATATCTCCAGTCCAAGATGGCAACATAGGAAGACCCTGAACTTACCTCCATGGAACACAGCAGTTAATACCTATTTATGGAACAGTTCGTCCTGAAGAACTGAGGGTTGACTGAACAGCTTCTGCAAGGCCAGAGATAGAACAGCAAGAACAACTGAAACACAGTAACAGAAGGAACCCCCCGACCCCGACAATGCCAACAGCAGTGGGGAGGGGGAGTACTGAGGGACGGGAACAGGTCTCTCTGTCCTTGGACAGAGAAAGCCTCAATGTAGAAGAGCAACTAGCATATAAAAGAGACAACACTGGAACCCCGTCAAACTGCACTGGAGCTGAGGGCTTACTCTCTGGGTCAGAGGGACCGGAGAACAACACGGTTTATGTTCCCACCCCACCTTAAAAGCCTACACCCCAGCAGAATCTGGACACCAGCGATTCTGGTCATCCCAGTGAACTGGCGACCTCAGTGAGAGGGCGGTGGTGCTGGGGCATAGAAAATAAGCTGTGTTTTTTTTTTGTCTTGTTTGTTTCTGTTTTTGTTTTCATTTTTATGTTTTTTTCTTTTCTCATTTATTTTTATTATTATTATTATTATTATTTTCTTTCTCTAGAAAGCCGTGATCTAAAAGAACAACTAGTATAGGGGCGCCTGGGTGGCTCAGTTGGTTAAGCGACTGCCTTTGGCTCAGGTCAAGATCCTGGAGTCCCGGGATCGAGTCCCGCATCAGGCTCCCTGCTCGGCAGGGAGTCTGCTTCTCCCTCTGACCCTCCTCCCTGTCATGCTCTCTGTCTCTCATTCTCTCTCTCTCAAATAAATAAATAAAATCTTTAAAAAAAAACAACAACAAAAAAAACAACTAGTATATAAAAGAGTTGGCGCTAGAACTCCACCAAACAGTGGGGGTTGGGGGGCTGCTAGGATGCTCTCAGAGTGGGCGGGGCTGATGGACATGGTCTGCACTCCCCCTCCACCTTGAAAGCACAGACCACTGCACAGTCTGGGCAACCTAACTGGCCTGGTGCCTCAGTGAGCCCTGGGCCCTTAGCCCACACCAGCCCCAGCTGTCCTACCAAGGTGGTCACAAAGTGGTGCACACTAGGACACCCCTGGTTAGTTCTCACTACAGCCCCAGCCTTCACACCAGGGTGACACAGGTGCAAAACACTCCAAAACATGCCAGGCCCACACCGCTTTGACTTCAGATGACTTCTAGGACACCACCAGTGCAGAGTGCTTCAGACCATCTTGGCTGACTTCTGCTTCAGATCCAGCCACCCTGCCAGGGTGCTTCCTGTGTGGAGCACCCTGGGTACCCTAGGCCCATGCCTGCATTGATTTCAGCCCAGGACGCCCCCTTTGTGGAGCACCCCGGAACACTTGCACCCTTGCCAGCCTCAGCTCCAACCACCCAGCCGGGGCACCTGCTCCATGGAGCACCATGGGACAACCCAACTTGCACCCAATTCAGTTTCAGCTGTCCTGCCAGAGCATGTTTTGTGTGGAGAGCCCAGGGACCACATTTTCGTTTTAGTTGTCCTGCCAAGATGCCCCCTATGTGGAATGCCACAGGACCTCCCAGCCTATACTCCATCTCAACTACAGCCACCATTCAGGGCACCCTCTGTGTGAAGAATCCAGGAACACCCCTAGTTTATATCCATTTCTGCCTCAGGTGCCCTTCCAAGGTGCCCTCTATGTGTGGAGCCCCACGTCCCCCTGGCTTGCACCCACTTTAGTTTCAGCTATCCTGCTAGGGTACCCTCTGTGCAGAGAGCTCAGGGACCTCCTGGCCTGCACACCGCATCAGTTTCAGCCACTTAGCCAGGGCACCCACTGCATAGAGCACTCTGGGACACCCTGGCTTGCACCCATTTCAGCTTTAGCTGTCCTGCTAGGGTGCCCTCAGTGCATAGAACCTTTGGGCACCCTGGCCTGCATCCACTTCAGTTTTAGCTATCCTGACAGGGCACTCACTACGTGGAAAGTACCAGGACCACCAGCCCATGCCAGCCGCAGCTCCAGCCAGCCAGCAAAAGTGAAGCACAGTCTACATAGGGAATGACCAAACACAAGACTATTCCTTCAAATTTAGGAGAAGCAGCTCTTCAGCCTAATCCTTAGAAACAAACACAGAAAGTCAGGCAAAATGGGGAGACAGAGGAATATGCTCCAAAAAAAGAATAAGGAAAAAAAAAAACAACTCAGGAAAAGAACTAAGTGAAACAGGAATAAACAGTAGGCCTGAAAAAGAATGTAAAGTAGTGATCATAAAGATAACCAGGCTGGAAAGAAGAGTGGAAAAACCCATTGAGACCTTCAGTAAAGAGATACAAAATATAAACAAGAACCAGTCAGGGTTGAAGAATCCAATAACTGAAGTAAAAAACACACTAGAGGGAATCAATAGATTAGCAGATGCAGAAGAATTTATCAGAGATCTGGAAGACAGGGTAATGGAAAGCACCCAAAATGGACATTGAAAAGAGAAAAGAATTTTTAAAAATGAGGATAGATTAAGAGATCTCTTGGACAACATCAAGCAAAAAACATTTGCTTATAGGGGTCCCAGAAGAAGAGAGAGAAAGGGGTAAAAAACTTATTTGAAGAAATAATAGTTGAAAACTTCCCTAACCTAGGGAAGGAAACAGACATCCACATCGAATAGAGTTCCAAACAAGATGAATCCAAGGAGGTCCACACTACAACACATAATAATTAAAATGTCAAAGGTTAATGATAAAGAGAGAATCTTAAAAGCAAAAGAGAGACAAAAAGTTGCCTACAAGAGAAAACCTACAAGACTATCAGCTGATTAATTCAGCAGAAACTTTGCAGGCCAGAAGGGTATGACATGATACATTCAAAGTGCTGCAAGGAAAACACCTATAACCAAGAATACTCTACTCAGAAAGGTTGTCATCCATATTTGAAGGAGAGATAAAGAGTTTCCCAGACAAACAAAAAAAATAAAGGAGTTTATCACCACTAAGCCAGATTTTCAAGAAATGTTAAAGGGACTTCTTTGGTGGAAAAGAAATGGCCATAATTAGACATAAGAAAGTTATGAGTAAAAAGCTGTAAAATAGGACAACATATTCATAAAACAGAAGGAGGAAAAAGAAAAAGGGCTTTTTTTTTATTTTTCTGTTTTGTTTTTAGAATGTGTTTGAACTTAAAGATCATGAAATTAATATAGACTGCTATATACTTAGGATGCTATACATGAACCTAGTGGTAACCACAAATCCAAACCTATAATAGATACACAAAAAATAAAGAGAAAGAAAACCAAACATAACACTGTAGAAACTCATCAATCATAAGGAAAGAGAGCAAAGGAAGAAAGGAACAGAGAAGAACTACAAAAACAACCAGAAACCAAATAATAATATGGCAATAAGTACATGGCTATCAATAATTACTTTAAATGTAAATGTAAATGGCCAAAACCTCCAATGGAGGCAGAATGGATAAAACAAAACAAAACAAAACAGACTCATCTTTATGCTGACTACAAGAGACTCACCTCAGACCTAAAGACATACACTGAAAGTGATGGGATGGAGAAACATTCACCATGCAAATGGAAGTGAAAAAAAAAAAAAAAGGGAAGGGTAGCAATACTTACATCAGACAAAATAGACTTTAAAACAACGACTATAACAAGAGACAGGGCATCACATAATGAGAAAGGGATCGGTCCAACAAGAAGATGTAACACTTGTAAATATCTATACACCCAACACTGGAGCACCTAAATACATAGAGCAAATATCAGTGGACATAAAGAGAGAAATTGATGGTAATACAGAATAGTAGCAGCCTTTAACATTCCACTTACATCAATGGATAGATCATCCAGGCAGAAAATCAACAAGGAAATAATGTCTTTGAGTGACACATTGGACTAGCTGGACATAACATATATAGAGAGAGAACATTCCATCTGAAAACAACATAATATATATATATATTGCACATGGAACATTCTCCAGAACAGATCACATATTAGGCCACAAAACAAGCCTCAATAAATTTGAGAAGATTAAAGTCATACCATGCATCTTTTCCATCTTTTCCAATCACAATGGTATGAAACTAGAAATAAATCACAATGAAAAAAAAAAAAAACAGAAAAGATGCAATCACCTGAAGACTAAACAGAATGATACTAAACAACCAATGAATGGGTCACTGAAGCAATTGAAAGAAATAAAAAAAAAAATGGAGATAAATGAAAATGAAAACCTAATGGTCCAAAATCTTTGGGATGCAGCAAAAGCAGTTCTAAGGGAAATTTTAGTGATACAGGCCTACCTCAAGAAACAAGAGAAATCTCAAATAATCTAACCTTACACCTAAAGGAACTAGAAAAGAAGAACAAACAAAACCCAAGGTGAGTAGAAGAAATAGAAGAAAGGTCAGAGCAGAATTAAATGATACAGAGACTAAAAAAAAAGAAAAAAAATCAGTGAAACCAAGAGCTGATTCCTTGAGATAAATCAATGAACCCATAGCCAGATTTATCAAAAATAGAAGAGAAATAAAATCAGAAATAAAGAGAAGTAACAACCGACACAACAGAAATACAAAGAATTATAAGAGAATACCATGAAAACTTATATGCCAACAAACTGAACAGCCTAGAAGAAATGGATAAAAATCATCTGATTATCTCAATAGATGCAGAAAAAGCATTTGACAAAATTCAACATCCATTCATGATAAAAACTCTCAACAAAGTGGAATGAACTTACCTCAACATAATAGTAATAATTAAGAGGGGACCATACCTCAATGTAATAAAGGCCAATATGAAAAACCCACAGCTAACATCATACTCAATGATAAAAAACTGGAGATTTTCCTCTGAGACCAGGAAGAAGACCAGGATGTGCACTCTCACCATGCTTATTCAACATAGTACTGGAAGGCCTAGGCATAGCAATCAGATAAGAAATAACAGGAACCCATATTGGTAAAGAAGAAGTTAAACCCTCACTATTTGCAGATGACATGATCCTATACATAGAAAATCCTAAAGATTCCACCAAAAAACTATTAGAAGTAATACATGAATTCAGTAAAGTTGTGGGATATAAAATTAGTACCCAGAAATGAGTAGCATTTCCATATACCAATAATGAAGTAGCAGAAAGAAAAATTAAGAAACAACACCATTGACAGTTGCACCAAAACGAATAAAACACCTAGGAATAAACTTAACAAAAATGGTGAAAGAACTGTACTTGAAAACTATAAAGCACTGATGAAAGAAATTGAAGATGACACAAATAAATGAAAAGATACTCCATGCTCATGAATTGGAAGAATTAGTCTAATTATAATGTCCATATTTCCCAAGTCAATCTACAGATTTAGTGCAATCCCCTTCAAAATACAAACGGCATTTTTTCACAAAACTAGAACAAATAGTATTAAAATTTGTATGGAACCACAAAAACCCTCAAATAGCTAAAGCAATCTTGAGAAAGAACAAAGCTGGAGGTATCAAAATTCCAGATTTCAAGATATACTACAAAGCTGTGGTAATCAAAACAGTATGTTACTGGCACAAAAATAAACACATAGATCAATGGAACAGAATAGAGAGCCCAGAAATAAACACACAATTATATAGTCAATTAATTTATAACAAAAGAGGCAAGATTATACAATGGGAAAAGACAGTCTCTTCAACAAATGGTGCTGGGAAAAGTGGACAGCTACATGTAAAAGAATAAAACCAGACCACCTTTTAATACCCTACACAAAAATAAACCCAAATGGATTAAAGACCTAAATGTGAAACCTGAAATCACAAAAATCCTAGAAGAGACCACAGGCAGCAATTTCTCTAACATCAGCTGTAGCAAGATTTTTCTAGATATGTCTCCTAAGGCAAGGGAAACAAAAACAAAAATAAACTATTGGGACTACATCAAAATAAAAAGCTTTTGCACAGCAAAATAAGCCATCAACAAAGCAAAAAGACAACCTACTGAATGGGAGAAGATACTTTCAAATGATATATCCTGTAAGGGCTTAATATCCAAAATACATAAAGAACTTAAAAATACCAAAGAAACAATATGATTAAAAAATGGGTAGGGGACCTGAATAGACATTTTTTCAAAGAAGACATGCAGATAGCCAACAGACACATGAAAAGTGTTCAACATCACTAATCATCAGGGAAATGCAAATCAAAGCCACAATGAGATACCACCTTACACTTATTAGAATGGCTAAAATAAAAAACACGAGAAATAAATGTTGGTGAGGATGTGGAGATAAAGGAACCCTCGTGGTGGGAATGTAAATTGGTACAGCCACTGTGGAAAACAGTATGGAAGTGGCTCAGAAAATTAAAATTACTGTATGTTCTAGTAATTCCACTATTGGGTGTTTATTCAAAAAAAAACAACAACAAAACACCACAAATTCGAAAAGATATATGCACCCCTATGTTCATTGTAGCATTATTTATAGTAGCCAAGGTATGGAAGCAACCTACGTGTCTATCAGTAAAAATGGATGAGGAAAATGTGGTGTATAGATATGCAATGGAATATTACACAGCCATAAAAAGGATGTGATTGTGCCATTTATGACAACATGGAGGGTATTATGCTAAGTGACATGTCACACTGAGAAAGATAAATAACATTATTTCACTCATAAGTGGGATCTTAAAACAACAACAACAAATGAATAAACAAAAAGCAGAATCAGACCTATAGGGAACAAATTGATGGTTGCCAGAGGAAAGGGTGGTGGAGGGATGGGCAGAATGGGTGAAGGGGAGTGGGAGACACAGGCTTCCAGTTATGGAATGAGTAAGTCATGGGAATAAAAGGCACAGCAGAGGGATCTAGTCAATGCTGTTGTAGCATATTGCATGGCGACAGTCGGGAGCTACAGTTGTGAACGTAGCGTAATGTATAAACTTGTTGAATCACTACCTCGTATACCTGAAGTTAATGTAACATTGTGTGTCAACTATACTCAGAAAAGAGGAGTGAGGTAGTATCATTATTAGGCCAAGACAAATTAGAGGTGAAACAGGGCCATACCTGCCTATGTATTAGAACATCTTATTTCAAATATGAAGAACACAGTAAAAATATCAATAATAATAATTAATAATAATAGCAGCAATGTTACTGTGTACTTTTATACTGTTGTGAGCCTGTATTAACTGATTTAACCCTCACAACAACTCTATGAGGTATATTATAGCCACAGAAGTGGAAACAGGCTGAAACAAGTTGTGTGATTTGCCCAGGATCTCATGGCTAGTAAGGAAATTTGAATTTGAATCAGTCTATGCTCCTAAACCACTATGCTATATTTTCATTTTTATTGTTGTTTTATGGTTTCCTTTTATCCTTAAGTGTTTGAATCCACTAAAAAAAAAAAAAATTCTTAGTTAAACCCCAAGCTGACAGTGATTATTTTGTCATTTTGTGATTGGCATGTATGAACGTTAGGTAGCATACCTTCTTCATACCGAAAATGCTTACTGATCAGTACAAAGCTGAGCAAGATACAGTCTCTACCTTCAGAGAGTTTATAACGTGGCCCCCCCCCCAAAAAAGAAGAAGTAAAACAGTATATAAAGAACTTACATGCAAGCCAGAAGGAAGTGCATTTGGGGGCTCAAAGAAAAGAGAGTACATATGATTAGAGAAATAAGAAAAAGTTTAATTAAAAAGGTTAATAGGTATTTGAAAGGTATCCTTGAAATGTGAATAGGAAATAAGGGGAGGAGAGCATTTTAAGCAGAATGAATAGCATGAAACAAAAGCATCAGAGTTAAAAATACAGAGTATCTTCAGAGAATAGACCATCTAATTTGACTTAGAACGTTAGTATAATGGAGGCTTTCACAGAGAGTTTTGAACACTGGGATGAGGAATCTGCACAGAATTAAACAAGGAAGAGCTATTATCAGGTTTAATTCAGGGCATGAGTGATATATTTAGAGCTTTTTAGGGATATTAATCTAGAAACAAGTGGTAGGTAAACTGGAGATGGAGGAGATCAAAATCAGGGAGATTAGCTGCGGTAATCCATCTAATAAGGGTCTAAACCAGGGTGGTGGTATTGGGAAATTAAACACCAGCCTTCATTCTTTCATGTATTACACACTTATTGAACATATACTGTGTCAGGCATTGTTGTCAACACTGGAGATGGGTCACTGAACAAGGTAGATGCTGCCCCAGCCCTGAAGGAGCGAGCTGGAGAACATAGCTGTGTCATAATGGGTAAAAAAACAAAAGCACATGGTGTCTGCAAGCATAAGACAGGGCGTCCTAGCCTAGGTCAGTTTCCAATCTCCCGACTGCCTTCCCTGACATTCTCTTAGGCTTTTAGGAACTTCTCATTTATCAGGAAACTCATATTCTAATGACCAAATAGAAAATGGGTGGGCGAAAAACACCACATAGCTAGGTGTCTTAGCTGAGGTTCTCTGAGCTTGTGTAACAGAAACCACTCACGCTAACATATATATAAGGGAAAGAAAATGATTATGAAGATAGAGATGTCTCTCTGAGATCCATAGGTAGGAGCTAGCTATGGTCAGACCTCAGGAGAGACTAGAAAACCACCAAAAGGCAAGAAAGCTGTTTTTTTCTTTTTTCTTTCTTTTCCTGTCCTTCATGCTCAGGCACCAGCCCCCTCCCCACTCTGCCCCTGTATCTGTAAACTCACAGATACTCTTATGTATGCTTCTCCCTTTGGCTTTGCCTTGTTCTTTTCTTGTCATGCTGGCCATCTCTGTCTTTCTAGGTACACATGGTTAAATCTAACAGCCCCGCTCAGTTTTTCGTGTCTTTAGTTTGAGAGAGATCTATGGACACTGAAGGCTGTCCTGAAGCCTCATTCTGAATGTCCGGGAGAATCTGGGGGCCAGCCAGAGTCAATGTGGCAGTATAGCTACTGCCTCCGGAGCCCACGGCGGGGAAGGGAGTCAAAAGGATTTCTCAGGGAAAAAGGCATTAGGTTAACTTTACAGATACTTCGGTCCCCATAACAGTAGGAGTGTATAAGTGATAGGATTGTGATTTTTTTTTTTTCTCCCTAGAAAACCTGTAGTTAAAGCAAGGTTTGTTTTACAACAGATGATATCCTAAAGCCTAATGATATTTGGTATTTATTGAGTACCTGCTAGGTAGCAGGTGCTTTTCATAATGTATGTAATTGAGCTTCTATCTGAACGTCCCGTAGTGTCTTCACATTTAACGCGAGCTACACAGTATCCAGCGTCCATCATCTGACTTCCAGTCATGCCGTTTTGTACCCACCACTTACTGTCAAACTGACCAAATTGTATTGTAGTTACTTGTTTGGTCAGTGAGCTCCTTACGGCAGACACATGTCTTACTCATCTTTGCATCTCCAGTGCCTGACACACAAGTTTCTGCAGGGGTGGTTGCTCAGTAACTGCACTGCATGGAATATGAGGGGTGATCATTATAAGCATTGCTGTCTGATTTGACCCACGGGTTGAGGAAAACTTGGGTGACAGAAATAGGAAAGTCTGGAGGAGCTGACTAGAAGGAGTTGGAGGTAGAAATGAAGATAGTGAGTAGAGTATTGACAAAATCCAGGTCCTAGATGCCAAATTGGCTAAGGAGAATTCAGTTTGTATTTTTTTACAGGATTATTGCCGTATGTCTTTGGTTTAAAGAAATGCTTTTTCCTTTTAAAAGGCAATTTATTTTAAGTGCATTTTAAACAATAAATAGTAAAGGGGCTCTTTATCAGGACATTATATAAATATGATATTTACAGTGTTTTGTTTTGCTTTAACAGGAACAAGAATGGTAAGTCCACCATCCTTAAGAAAGCTTCTGGAATCTTGTAAAGATCTTTCCTTGCTTGATGTGTCCTTCTGTTCACAGATTGATAATAGAGCTGTGCTGGAACTCAATGTGAGCTTTCCAAAAGTGTTCATAAAAAAGAGCTTTACGCAGTGACTTAATATGTGTTCTGTAATAAAATCAATGTGCTTTTGTAGGGTTTTATTTTAGGGTTGGTTTTGTTTAGTTCTTATAATGGTGGGAATGTCTTAATGTTCCATTAAGGCATTTGTAGATTTAGAAGAAAAATATGAAATTGTCCATTAAATGAAGTAAAAATGTAAACAGGTGTTTTCATAAAATATTGCAAGCACTTTCCTTGAAGTGTATGTGAGTGGCTCACATTATTTTTACCTTATGTTAATCAGTAATATTATTCTTTAGTCAGTAATTACATGTGTAATAAAAGAGTAATATGGAAACCTTTTAACATTTTTAAAGGAACATGTTGAGCCAGAAAGTATCATGATATTTAAAAATAAAATTAATTTTTCACACCTCCATGTAAGGATGTCTTATTAATAAGCCTTATGACCTGGCCAGTGTTTTGTTTGGGTATATACAGAATTTCCAGAGTTAGTTGGAGAAACTAATCATGCTGTGGTTATTTTTTAAGCTGATTCATTAACTCTTCGATTTGAAAATTTTAGTTTTTCCATTTTTCTTCTGACATATTTATCTATTTTACTAGTGGATCATACCAGTATAAAGATATGAGCATGATCAAGAACAGAGGTAAACTACTAAAGAAAATAGCTTTCCAACTGTTAAGCAGATGCCTTAAAAATTTGCCAGAGGGAAAGGTTTAAGATTTACATAATATATGTGTATTTCATTTATATATATATATATTTTTTTTTTTTCTGTGCCCTAGCACCTTAAATAATTAGAAATCTGTTACAGTGGAGGGAAAACAAACAACATTGTTTTGTTAAATAGTGAATTGATTTAATTCTGCTGCTAAAAAAGTAAACAAAAAATATTCTGTGGCATGAAAAGACAAGGCTGTTTTGAGTAGCACACTAAGTATATGGTGTAACAAAATTTATTTTCCCACGGAGAACAAAATGTTAAATTCCAACTTCTGCACGTGCTAGAATAATCCTGTAGAACTCTGCTGTCCAATATGGCAGCCACTAACCATGTGTGGCTATTTTATTTAATTGTAGTTAATTGTAATTAAATGTAATTAAAATGTAATTAAAAATTCCGTACCTCAGTTGTGTTAGCCATATCTCGACAGTGTTCAGTAGTCACCTGAGGCTAGTGGTTATCATACCAGACAGCATTACTCTAGAATTTCTTGTAGTCATTTAAGAAGAAGCACATTCAGCTAAAAAATTAACATGATTAATATATGACTCTAGGCAATTTTTGAGGGTATTCTCAACAATACATATATGAAAGCATTTTCCCCCCAAAGTAGTTAAGCTAGTGAATTTATACATCTGACAAATATTAGGCATTCAATAAATATTTACTGAATGCTAAGAATATATTACTGAGTTAGGCCATATAATATGTCAAACTTTAAAAAAGTAACGGTTATAAATTATTACTAGTAGTAGTACTGTGCTTATTCTTTTATTGAATATAAAGAATGTAATATTGTGACATTTGAAATATTAAAATAGTAATACAGTCTCCTCCACGTAAGAAACCATCGGTATGAGGATTGCTGTCATGTGTATGACCCATTCTATCTTCCGTTTCATGGTGGAAGCATGGGACGTTGGGAAAGGGCTGGGTTGACCTACCTTGTTACCTTCATGCACTTGGATTTTCTTTTCACTCACAAATGTATGTAAACATTTTAAATGTTTTATCTGGTGAAACTTTTAGGAGGATGAGATTTATAAATCGACTACCAACTGGGTGAAGTAGTACTTTCATCTTGAATTAGCAACTGGCATGGAGTTAGTGCTTACTTTGTGCCAGATGCTCTGTGTGCTCTGCGTTTCCTAAGGCACTGCATCTTCACCACAACGCTGTAAGATAGATACCATTACTCACTCCCGCTTATGGTTGAGGAAGCTGAGGCAAAGAAAGATGGAAGAATGTACTCATGTCCACATCACTGCTGGTGGCAGCTCCATTATACAGCCTCAGACATCTGGCTTTAGGGACAGTGCTGTCAACCTATGTTTTAAGTGTCTAGGGTGGTCCCTAGTGGTGCATGGGTCCGCACACATTTCCTGTAACGGATTCTGAGGCAAAATTGAGATTATCGCGTGGGTATTATAAAATGATAGAGAACATGAATTTCCACAAAATTTTTATTGCCAGAATTCAAAACGTAGTAATTGAGAACCATTTTTTTGTGATATGGTTTTCTACCAACAAGAAGAATGAAATACTCTTGGGGAGGATAATATTTCACTTAGTTCGGATTCAAAGTTACTATTTCCTGTCATCAAAATTGATTTTAAGTATTCATCTGTTAATGTTGATCTCTAGTGTGATTTTACATATTTTGTCTTTAAGAATATCTTTTCATACAGATAAGTATTGCCAAGTACATACGTTAATCCATGAGAATATTTTCACTGGGCATATTTATCCCTTGGAAGGCATTGATAGAATGCTATTAGATTATTTCTTCTCTTGGTATTTTCCTTTTAGCATGCTATTTATTACCTTGCAGATTAATCACGTCCAGTTGAAGGTTGGGTGGAGCTCCTCAATTGCACAATTGAATGGATTTGAAAAATGGAAATTTCCTTTACATTTGCATCAGGGTCCAAAAAAACCCACTGCTGGACCTGTGGTTTCAGCTCAGAAAATGTATGCTACAGATTCCTGTAAGAATGGAGAGTCTGCTTCTTGTCTTACCTTTTGATAGCGCAGGAAATATATAAAGCTGCTCGGGGGTTACTTTGTGATTCAGATTACGTTAGTTGTCATCAAAATTACTTTAGTGTATGTTTCGCATGTGAACACTGTTTTGCTGGCTTTACCTCCAGAGCTTCTGATTCAGTAGAATTTGCATTTTAATGAGCAGTCATTGATGCTGCTGGTCTGAGGGCCACCCTTTGAAAAGCACTACTCCAGAAGGCTCTTTGAGTCCGGAGAAGCCTTTTCCTGAATCGCACCTACAGTGGGAATAACCGTTCCCATTGTTTTGCCGTGTTTCAGTTTTGGCTCGAATTCCTTACAAAACAGGATCAAGTCTGCAACAAAAGCTACAGTCCAAAGCCATTTGGTGTTCCGTACTAGTGGTTCAGGGTATTTCTTCTGGTCCAGAAAAATTGCAATAACTGCTCTGAACTCAAAAACTCATGATAAAACTACCACTGTTAAGCCAACAGACTGCAGTGTGGTAGGACAGATCGGGATATTCAGCTTCTGTAGCTGACAGATGACAGCTGAGGATGGTTCAGTGACGTTCACTGCTGAGGGCAAGGTGATTAACACAAGGTCAAGTCACATGTATTCCACAAATAGCTGCCATAAATAAAACAGTAAATAACCAGTTATTGGTATGTGTTTTGAACACTTTACATTTTCACGAGTTTTCTAAATTTGACCAACTAAGCCTTTTTTTGCTCCCCACATATTTTGACCATCAAATATGACACATCTTAGCAGATTCTACTTCAGGTTGCCCCGAAGTCCTATTTTCTTAACTTCTGAGAAAATACTCTTGCCTGTAGTTGCTCCACACAGACTATTCATAGAAACTCACTCTCCAGTCACTTCAACCTCAGCACTGACGTATCCGATAAACAAGAAGAACGACGCAGTAGCAGTAACATCTGTTGACTCAGCAAGAGCTGGGGAAAACCACTCCGAATCATGTGCCTCATTTTTTTACTGACTGTTGATGTTGTTCCCAATGTTCTCAATTCTTCAAGCCACTGTTCTTGCCAAAAGCCTTATTAAATAGTTTAAGCAAGTTTACTTTGGACACTTTTCTGTAGCTGATGAATCAAAAACAATTTAATTAACTCACCATTGGTAAAAGGCTTTCCTTGCAGAGCTAATGAATGAACCACTCAGAAGCTTACTTTGGCTGCAGCTTTATTTTCATTTTTTTTTCTTTTATTGAAAGAAATTCTGTAATGAGTAATGAGATTACTTGTTTCAAAATTCCTAATTTTTCTGGCCACTGTGATGAGTACTTCATCTGATAATTCCATTGTATGTATAGTATTCTTCCAGAACAGCTACAGTGTCATTGCATGTTAAACACAACGCTTTGCCATCTACTGTGGTAACAAAATTATCCATACTGCACCGTGCCTTAAACACAGGAAACTTGGAGCCCACATTTCTTTTTTTCCTTTTCCTTTTTGTTCTGGCATCACGGGTGTCCACTGGTAATAAGAAAACATTGCGACATGGCAATATACGTGGCATTCAGAATGCGGAGAGTTATAACTGCATCCCTGCCATCTGTAATGTGTACACTGACAGCACCGTAGGTCTGCGCTGTGGCCACTCACCCCTTCCGCTGGGGTGCGGAAGCAACCATAGCACATAAATGAATGTGGCCGCATTCCAACAAAACTCTATTTGCTTATGGACACTGGAAGTTTAATTTCATGTAATTTTCATGTGTCAAAAAATACTCTTCTTCCTTTGATTATTTTTTTTTTTTACCATTAGAAAATGTTAAAGCCATTTTCAAGTGCGGTCTGAATTTGGCTGGTGGACCAAATCTTTGACCCTTGTTCTTGGATATTCCCAAATCATTACTAAGCTCAGGTTTGCCCATTCCTAATTTTATACACCACTCAAACCTGTTCTCAGCTTTTATCTTTCTCACTTTACCATTTAGATTTTAATATGAAGAACAGTTTTTATTGACTTAGAAAAAAAACAAAAATTTTTACCGTAACGAGAGAATTTTGGATTTTTTCTTTTTTATTAAGGTATATTTGGCAACTAAGAGTTGTATATATTGAAGGTGTACAATGTGATTATTTGATATACATTGTGAAGTCATTACCACATTCAAGCTAAATAATGTCTCTCTTTAGATAGTTACCACCTTTTTTTTTTTTTTTTTTGGTGGTGACAATTGAGCACATTTCAAGTACACAATAGGTATTGTCAACCATATTCACATTGTTGTACATTGGATCTTCAGAACCTATTCATCTTGCATAACCAAAACCTTGTACCATTTCCCCTTCCCCCAGTCCCTGGTAACCATTATACTCTACTTCTATGAATTTGTTTATTTTAGATCCCACACATAAGTGAGATCATGCAGTATTTATCTTTCTGTGTCTGGTTTGTTTTACTCAGCAGAGTGTCCTCCAGGTGCTTCCATGTTGTTGCAAATGGCAGTATTTCCTTCTTTTCAAGGCTGAATACTATTCCATATTATGTGCGTGTTATATATGTTATGATATAAATCATATATATACATCATCTATCATATATATATCAACACACGCATCCCACATTTTCTTTATCCATTCATCTGTTGACAGATATTTAGGTTGTTTCCATAGCTTGGCTATTATGAATAATATGGAAATGATTGTGGGAGTGCAGATATCTCTTTGAGATCCTGATTTCATTTTCTTGGGATATAAACCCAGGAGTGGGATTGCTGGATCATATGGTTGTTCTATTTTTAAGTTTTTAAGAAACCTCCATATTTTTTTCATAATGGCTGTGCCAATTTACATTCCCACCAGCAGTGTATAAGGGTTCCCTTAACACGAGAAAATATGTAGACTATCCATTAAAATTTGAGGCCAAATGGCCCATCATTATTAATATTGTCAACTGACCTAAGTTTTTAAATATTTATTAGCATTTTGGTAAGATAAATTATCTTCCCAATGACTAGTAATAGATTAAAATACATCCCTAACTCTGTGAGCATTAAGTAAAGGAACCTCTTAATTTAAACTGCCCTGAAATAAGACCCTAAAAATATACAAAATATAGAAAAACATTTAGACAGCTAATATTCTTCTTCCTTTCTTGTGGGGTGATTAATTTTGGGCCAGTATGTAGCAAAGAAAAAGTGATTTTTTTTAAAGAAGTTTTTTTTTTTTTTGGTGTTTCCCAGAAATTAACTAAAGACTGGAAACTCATATTTACAAGTATAGTAATACTAACAAAGAGATATAAAACCAAATATAAATTTCATTTGGTTACCATGTAAATTAATAATGAATGTTTGACTTTTCATTTTTTACTTTATGGTATTAAAGGACACCTATTTCTGACACAGTAATTTTCATTTTCAAAGCCATTTATCACACGTTTTTCAGTGTTATATCTAGTTTCCTCCTCTCCTAGCACATTTAATACTATATTAATACTTCAGAAGAACTTTTCTTTTCAGCTATTCTGGAAATTTTGTCAGTGACCCTTAACAGAATGTTAGCTATTGCTAAAAAACTATTCTAGCAGCTGCGATTTTTATGCTTGCAGCCTAGTCCTCTAGCAGTACATTAGTGTCAATAAGCAAATGAGATGATGATTGACAGCAATAGCTACCAGTCAAAAGGTAAAAGATAAATTAATCAGATCATGATTTATTATATATAATTTATAAATGTGGAGAGAAGCCAAGATTTTTCCTTTGGTACAGCAGAAAGTGTATTTAAGATTTTTGCCTATAGGTCTGAATTTTGGGCTTAAATTTTTGTACATAGGAATACTATTAATGGTTTGTTACATTTTGAAAGGAAAAAGGTAATTATGTTGAAATTGACATTTTCAGAGGAAGGAAGATTTTTATCCGTGTATTTGGCGAAGTAAATTGGTGCAATCTTAGCTATAAAATTTTTAAGGAAAAATTTAAAAGCAAAGCAATCGTATGATCAGATAAATTGAGTAGATTACACCAAAGATAAAACAGCTCTTTCTGTTACAAATGAGAATCTGTACAGATAACTAACGGGGATGTTTTAAATTTTATTTGTATAAAAATGCTGTTCAATGTCTAATGATTTTTATTGTTTGTATTATGCTGTACTTGAGAATAATACGATAAGCTTGAGTATCTCGCTAGCTCACTTTCAAAATTGATCATATCAGGACACTGCTGACTATAATGGAAGGTTTGGGTAAATAGGTTTGTGTCACAGCCTCTATGAAATTAGACGAGGATAAGCCTGGTAGATGAACCATCATCTATGTGCTAACCACTCACAATCCATCCTCATGTTCTGAAATGACATCTGCTCATTTTAAACTCTAAAATTACACAGGTCTGCAATTAAACTGCAGACTGCAGTCACACTGTTATTTACTTTTCTCTCCTTTCTCAGTAATTCCCCCAATTAAGATTTATTTACTTAAAGTTTGTTTGGTTTGTTACTTAAACCAGAGTTTGACACACAGTTTACTTATAAGGTATCATGTACTGTGGCATTTGGTTTCTGTAAAAGCCAGTCCCTTCATTACTAATTAGTTCCCAGGTTCTCCAGTTCTTGTTGTGCCCAAACTATTTTTGGTGAGCTAGAATGGAAAGAATAACACAAGATAAGACCCATTCATCCATCCACTTAGTTGATAATGTATATGGACAAAAAATATATGTGGAGATCTCTGTGCTAGGCACATATTAGGGTGGGGGGGACCAGGTTTACAGAATGCATATAAATAATCAAAGAGCAATTTTAAGAAGTGGTTATGTGCCAAGAAAAAAAAAATCAGTGGTGAACTAAGCATGGGATACCAATGGATTCAGCACAGTTAGGGAGAATTCTTTACTACTGAAACTTTCTTTACTTCAGAACCTTTAATATCTCCTAGAAGGTGAGATGAGGTAAGGTTTGTCGTGTTTTCCACTTTTCTGTGGAATACTTGTCAACATTTCTTGGAAACTGTAGTTTCTCAGGGCACAGTTTAGAAAGTGCTACTAAGCAAACAATGAATCATGGAACACTACATCAAAAACTAATGATGTAATGAATGGTGACTAACATAACATAATAAAATAAAATAAAAAGAAAGTGCTACTAAGCAGTATTATATGGTGTCTTATAAAAAGTATTCACCACAGGGGCGCCTGGGTGGCCCAGTCGGTTAAGTGCCCCACTCTTGATTCCAGCTCAGGTCATGATCTCAGGGTTGTGGGATGGAGCCCAGCATGAGGCTCCGTGCTCAATGGGGAGTCGGCTTGACATTCTCTCTCCCTCTCCCTCTGCCCCTCCCCTGACTTGCGTGCTTTCTCTCTCTCAAAATAAATAAAATCTTAAAAAAAAAATACTACAGGGGCGCCTGGGTGGCTCAGTCGGTTAAGCATCTGCCTTCGGCTCAGGTCATGGTCCCAGGGTCCTGGGATGGAGCCCCGCATCATGCTCCCTGCTCAGTGCAGAGCCTGCTTCTCCCTCTCCCTCTACCCCTCCCCCACTGCTTGTGATCTCTCTCTATCTCAAATAAATAAAATCTTAGAAAAAAAAAATAAACACACATATACATTTCAGTCTCAAGTAAGTATGTGTTTAATTTTGTTATTTTTTTTTAGTGAGAAGTTATGCTTCTGCAGTGCTTTCTATAGAATATTTGTAAATTGCTGCTAAGATTACAGCCACAAAAGCTCGAGAATTATTAATACCAACACAGATTCCGGCACACCATCGTTCTTATTTGAGATGTTTTTGCTGACAGATACCCCAAATAAAGAATTGATAGTGTTGAAGCCCTGTTTCCTTTCCTTAAAAGTCCTAAAAATAATTCCACCCAGAAAACCTAAAATAAATATTCATAAGTCCTTATAATCAGAAATATTCGTAAAATGGCAAGATCTGAAAATGTGTGTTTCTAGCATATGTTTCCTTAGCATCTGTCAGCAGTGTGTCTGACCATGTGTAGCTACACAGAAAAGAGAAAAAATATTAGACTATTCGACAACTGTTCTGCTTCTGTCTTTCAAAATGTCTTCTGATCCCCCTTCTATAGACACTCCTCACCAAAGTCAGGGGTCTCACGTCCTACTCTCGGTTCATCAGTTTGACCATGGCCCGGAGTCTGAGTGCAAGGGCGTTCCCGGAGCGTCATTAGGCCTGATTCCTTGGCACTGACAGTCCTAAACCTCTGTAACCAGCCGCTAGCTTCGGTTTTAACTCGGTACCTGTAAATCCTCCCGCAGAAATCAAACTAGGCCATCTATTTTTTGATGTTCTGAACATTAAAGTACCAAATGTAAAAGAAGGTGACTTTTTAAGCCTTTTGATAAATGTTTAACCACCAACTCTCTGGTGGAGGGGAAAGCCCTGATCTGTAGTGCTTTCCAATTTTTGTCATGTAAATACTCCCAGTGTGACTGATTTCAAGCTTTCAATGTGAAGTCACTCAATGCTGAGTTGGGATGAGATGCACACACTGTTCTTTTGCGTTGATGTGAACCGGCCGCAGCTCACCGCTGCCAGATGAAAAACAGGCATCAGAATCTATCGCTGGTTTTCCCGCAGAGGTGGTATTATCTGTGGTCAAGTGGTCCTTCAAAATCAATGAAATTCTTCCTTGCCACTGACTACGTTGAAAGAATAAAGTTAAAATAAATCTTCCTAAACTATTATCAAATGGTTACTAGGAGGAGAATTAAGAGTACTAAAAAGAAAAACTTCGCAAAATTATGAGAAGCAAATTATTTTTACTGATGTAAATCTGACATCAGTCATGTAAATTGATAGAGCATTGTGTGTTTGTGGGATTATAATTTTTAAAAAAACATTCCCCCATATTTCCATGGACTTTGAAAATTATATCCCCAGATAAATTGTGACATTTCCTTTCTGCATGTTGGTGCAATTTTACATTATGAAATTGTCATGGAGATTCATTACACCTATTTTCCAAGCACAAATGACCATAACTCAAATATGTACCTATCATATACTGAACTCTAAACTGCATAAAAACATTCTACCACTAATGTATATGTAGGCACATTGATAAGATATGTACACATTTTTATCACAAAGATTCTTGGAACCTCAGAATTTGTACTTTTGATATCTTTCTGCCTCAGGAACCGGATTGTTGGTCCAGATTTGGAAGCATTTATGTATTAGCCTTTATCAGGCTACAGTGAATAACAACCTCAAAAGTATCAGTGGCTTCCAATAACATCTATTTCTCACTCATGTGGCACGTTAGCTACTGTGGGTTGGTTGCCATAGGTATCCTCCAAGATGTGGTTCAGGCGTAGGTCGGCTCCAGCCAGGACCCAGACTGAAGGAGAAGACCCTAATTGGGATATGCCTTTCTAGTGGCAAAGGGCATTGATCGAAGAGAACTGGCAGCAATGTGAAATGCATCTCATAGTGTCCAACTGGATATACTAAGCATTACATCTGCTCACATTCTGTTGGCCAAAGCAAGGCATGTGGTCAAGCCCAGTCATCAGGCAACAAGACCACTCTCCTTCCAGGGAGCCATGATAAGTCATAGCCAAAGGTATTGGGAACAACTAATTCTGAACAATAATACCCCAGGTACCACAATTTCCCACAAGTAATTGAGCTCACTATAAGTAGCCAAAGTATGTCAAAATAATATAAAAGGAAATAATATCTTAATTTTTTAAAAAAGGAATGTATGATACATTGGTTTAGGTTCAGAATTTTTTGAAGGATTCTCATTCTTTGTATTTCATCCTTTGGAAAATGAAAAGATTTCCCCAAATACCACTATCACCTAATTCTGTAGGAAATAAAAAATATGATAAACTCATTGAAGTGGCCCTAGCTAATTGATGGTGTAGTCATGGAAACAATGGAAGGAAAGCAGGAGTCCTGAGGAATCCACAGTCTGGACTGTGCTACTTTGTGGCTGTTATTTAACTCTTCTGCCTCTCAATTTCCTCATGTGTAAAATAAGAAAGTTGTTCCACAAGTTTCCTAAGGTCATTCTTACTATAAAGCTCTCATTCTAATGCTTTTTTATTGTCATCTAAAACATATCATATCCTTCTGCAATTTTTATTATAGTTTAACTCATTTTTCCTAGAATTATGGCAGAGCAATGGAATCTTAATTTTCTTCTATTCATATCCCACCCTATTAAAAAAAGGGTTTGAGATGAAGTAGTAAAGGACAACTCTCCTTGTTTTTAATCTTAATATTCAAACTGATATTCTTCCATTACTCTGAGATTTGCCAGTTTAAACATCATTATATGTAAGAATCATCTGGGCGCTTGTTTAAAATGTAAATTTCCAGCCCCCAAGCCCCTGGAGATAACAAGCCTAGACAGAACCCAGAAAACCACATTTCTAACAAACACTCCAGGTGTCCAAAGTAGTCTAAGCAGTACAGACTCTATAAATTATATTGATAATAATAATAATGATAATGATATTGATAAGCCCCCATATGCTGGGATATTATATACTATAATAATTTAAAATAGTTAATACCATGCTTCTCAATTATACATTCCTTATTTGGTGGTTGTATTCTGTCTTCATGAATTTAACTTTTTTTAAAAACCATATTTAGTATATTGGACCTCTGTAAGTGATGGAATTATGTTCATATGTAAATTTTAGAAACCAAATGTCTTAATATTCCTTTGAAGTGAAAGTGCTTTGATTGTATTAGACTCTCCAAATCCACAGGGTAGATCCGCCTCAGATTGAAATACTACAAAATTAAAGCTACTGTTAGATGGTGACATCCAGTCTCCCTGCTTCTCCCCTTGTTTCCTCACAATCTCATCTCCACGTCCACAAACTACTTTTATTTTTATTTTTTTAAAGATTTTATTTATTTGACAGAGAGAGATGGTGAGAGAGGGAACACAAGCAGGGGGAGTGGTAGAGGGAGAAGCAGGCTTCCCGCGGAGCATGGAGCAGGATGTGGGGCTCGATCCCAGGATCCTGAGATCATGACCTGAGCCGAAGGCAGACGCTTAACGACTGAGCCACTCAGGCGCCCCCACAAACTGCTTTTAAAATATACTCACATATGTCATTTCTCTGTTTAAAACCCTCCAGAATAAAAACCCAAACCCTTATCCTCTAGTCTCTTCTCTCCCCAACTGCCGCCCTCGCCTCTGCACCTGCTCCTTGCTGCAATGCTCTTCCCCAAGCATCTTCCCCGCTCTGGAGCTCACTTTCCTCGGGGCTCCGCTCCCATACTGCCTGCGCACAGAGACCCTTATTTGACAATCTGATAGAGCAGCGTATTCTCCCCCACCCACCAGTCACTAGCCTTTGTACCCTACATTTTTGTTTGGAACACCTATGACTATTTGACATACTATGTGTCGATTTGTATCCACCCCTCTATAATTTTTATCTAAGTACAAGGGCCTTGTTTTGTTCACTGCTCTGTCTCCTGGGAATGAGACTAATACCTGGCATAGAGTAGGGACTCAGTTAAATATTGGTTGAACAAATTTTGGAGATTATACACAGGTTGGCCTGGCTCCAGTCTAAGGCAAGACTATTAAGACCCAAGTTTTATAAAATAGGCAATGTTTTTAAAGGCAGTTTTATTTTCTCTTAATTTCCCATCTATTTTGTAAGTCATTTTGATTTATTACTTTTAGATTTATCATCCCTTTTGCAAAGTCTCTTTCCATCTTTTTCTAGTCTATTTTTTAATTATGTGTGGTACTTTATTTTGAATTATGGCAATTTAAAGATGATATTTCACTTCAGCAAGTTTTAATTGCTTAATTGAAATAGGAAACTCCAACTATGAATTCAATGCTGGTGAAAGGCCCCAGATTTACACTCTCATAAAACTGAGCACTTATCTTCATGTGATACATATATGGGATAGGTAAATGAATGTGTAATAGCATTCACACTTTCCTCGGAAAACTCGAAATCTTCTTGATTAAAAAACAAACTAAAGAGATAATTCATTTCTCAGCATCCTCTGATACATGCCCTCTAAAACCAACATATGTATTGGTAGAAGTTTTTATGCCATAAAAATATGCCTGACTGGGGTGCCTGGCTGGCTCAGTCCACAGAGCGTGTGACTCTTGATCTCAGGGTTTTGAGTTCCAGCCCCACACTGGGCATAGAGCTTACTTTAAAATAAATAAAATAAATAAAAATAAAGATAAAAGCCTGACTGGGATAGAACTGAGATTATTGAGACAATCGGTCCAAAGCACCTTGAAAACTGAAGAAAAAAATAGCTGTTGCAATGTTTACAACATTTTTAGTAAAATAAGATTAGACCAGGGGCGCTTGGGTGGCTCAGTCGGTTAAGCATCCAACTTGATTTCAGCTCAGGTCATGACCCCAGGGTCATGAGATCCAGCCCGGCATCGGGCTCCACACTCAATGCAGAGTCTACTTGAGAGATTCTCTCTCCCTCTCCCTCCCCTTCCGCCCCTCCCCCCACTTGTGTGTGCACTCTCTCTCTCTCTCTCAAATAAATAAAATCTTAAAAAAAAAAAGAAATGATTAGACCACATTAAAGCAGTCCACTTATTTGGACATTTTCCCCTCTCTGGCCTAGATTTCCCTAATTGTTACTTACTGCCTGGTCTGGTGCCTAGAAATGTCCTCTGTGCCAGAACACTGTCAGGAATGAAGGTTTGGGTCACCTCACCACCTGAATAACCAAGACCAGCAGAGGTGCTTGCTAAAGGCTAAGGGAATACCAATGGGTAGTGGAGGGAGGTAGTCGTGAATACCAGCTACGACCACACGGCCAGTTACAGAAGTAAGGACTGTACTCATGACCGTATGAGTACTCGCTCTTTCATTATGAATATGTTTGTGTGCATATTTATAGTGAATAACTTTGTTTTAGTCTCTCTCTCATCTCCTTATCATTTAATATAAGATGTATTGACTTTATATCATAGTATCTAAGTATTGTTAATTTTACATCATAGCATTTATATTATACGATATCAAGAAAAGTAAACATCATTTAAGGACTATGCATTTTCTTCTGGGGAAAAGGTTAGTGGGTTTTTGGTTGAATGCAGGATAATTGTATCAAGTTAGGTGGAACTGTGACCTTATTTTTTTTATTTGGAGATTAAGTACAGTTTCAGAACATGTGTATGGATGCCAAGTTTAGAAGGGGTACACGTGTGATGGCTAATCTTATGTGTCAATTTGGCACCACCAGGTGCCCAGATATTTGATCAAACGTTCTGGGTGTATTCTTTGTGTTTGGATGAGATTAACATTTAAATTAGTGGACTTCGAGTAAAGCAAAATGCCCTCTATAATGTAAGTGGGCCATATCTAATCAGTTGAAGGCCTGAATAGAACAAAAAGCCTGGCCTCCCCCAAGCAAGAGAGAATTTCTCCAGCATGATGCTGCCTTTGGGCTTTCTCTGCAACATTAGCTTTTCCTGGTTCTACAGCAAACTGCCTTTGGACTCAAACTAGAACACTGGTTCTCTTGGGTCTCTACCCTGTCAGCATTCCCTGCAGATTTTGGATTTGCCAACCTCAATAATTCCATAAGCCAACTCCTTTTACTGTTGTATAAATATTTATACATATATACATACATATATACATATCCTGTTGGTTCCATTTCTCTGTAGGACCCTGACTAATACACTTCCCAACAAGGCCAAAAGAGCTTGTGACCTACAAATTATACACCAGAAAATAAAGACATTTTATTAACTGGATTCAAAACATTGTATACATAGTAAATACCATGTCATATGATCATTTAAAGCTAGCAGCAGTTTGTAATATATATACTTTATCGGAGAGATCTAGTCATTCACTGAGCTTTAAATGTATAGGTTTTTCTATCACTATGCACTTGCCTATCTCACAAATATGTATTTTTACATAAGCATCATTTTTGTACGACTTTTGCTTTTTTATGAACTTAAGACCCAGAATATTTAGGTTACTTTATCACTGCAGACTTTTTTTTGTAAATTCTATAAGTTAACACTGGTGCACAATGAAATCTATTTTCAACTTTATGTATTACCAATAATGGTAACTTAATTTTTTTCTTATAAAATAGTAGAAAATGTTTTTGTTGTGTACGGTCCTACCTAATATCTGTAGGCTGAATACAAACTAAGGAGACAAATAAAAATCAGATTTAAATATGTTGGCTACTACATTCTTTCAATCAATTACATATGAAATTGAACCACAGAAAAAAGTAAAAAATTACGGGATATATTTTCTGAATCATTTCAGAAGCTTCTGTGAGATATCGAGAGTCTGTAGAACAGTTTACAAAACAACATACAAGAAATTAGAGTATAGCATTAGTAGGCTTCCTACAAGAAAAAAAGCAATTTTTGAAGTTCCTTCAAGGACAAAAGATAATGGATGTTTTTATAGTTTGCATCTGGACTAACTCTATTAGCATCATTAGTGGTAATGTATTCCAGAAGCCATTTAATGTAATTATGCAGATAATATTTTTTCGTTAAGAATGCTGTGGAATTTCAAATAAGAACATATTTTTAGATGAAATCTTTTTTCTTCTAAGAGTAGTTTCCTAGAAAAATCTATTACCTCTACAGTAAGAAATAGGGAAACTGTAGGTTAAGAGACTAATAACATTCACTTTTGTAACTCACTTAAATAATGATATAACCCATTTTTTAAAATAGCTAAGTCAAGACAGAAAAGAAAGAGTTCTGCAAGTACCCTTACTTTTAGGTCTTAGCCTAGAGATGTTTAAAATATAAGCATTACTGTATTAAAAGTACATTGATTACAGTAGACACTTTATTTTTCTTCATTCCTATTTTTCCTGTTCACGCTACCTTTTAACCTTTCTTGCACCACCACCCTGACTTTCTTTGGGAAAACACCCCTCTCAGACTAGGGATATATGGTTTAGATGGAGCTGATTCCTTAGTTTTAGAAGTTGGCGTGTGAACTCTGGACTAACCAGTCAGAGCACTGCAGCTCTTTTTACACGCACGCACGTGTGCGCACACGTGTGGGCGCACATACACGCCCGCAAGTGCGCACATTACACACTGCCTGTTTTAAAAGAATGAGTAAGAAGACTAATTCTTGGCCTCTTCAAGATTAGGCTCTTTGTAGTACAGGATACAAACCTAACTTTGATCATCAAGCCAGCAGGTTTGGTCACCAGAATGAGTTCACCTGCCAGGAGATGAGGGGAGCCCGACTCAGTCCTGCTGATGTTATTTGTCCCTCGGCGTCAAGTCATTTCAGAAGTTTTACGTTGCATGATCTAATAAAGTCCTTGTTTTGTTTTATTGTATTTTTTTTGTGGGGGTGGTTAAGCCCGCTTTATTTAGTTTCAATGACTTGCCAATGGAAGAGTTCTAATAGCCAAGTACTAGTATTCTGAAAAAAATATTCTTTCAAGCGACTACTCCTCCCACCCGTTTCCTCTAAAGGGCAAGTTTCCTTTGCCTTTTCCGGTTGTTCCCTCTGTGAAGTATCAGCCCACTTCTTCTGCCAGATCACATCTCCTCATCTTAAACTCTGCTAACTTGTCTTCTTGTATTACTCTTCTTAGCTTTGGATTCTCCTCCAATTAAGAATTCTGAGTCAGCTTACACATAAAATTCATATGCTTCTGTCGTCCTGGAAATTGGTATGGATTTGTGTACTCAGTTTATAAACTCGTTGCGGCAATTATAAATACTACTGACACTACCAAAGGAGTTCAGGGTTCCCCACACACTTAGCCATACGTGCAGTGCCGTTTGGACTGGTTATTTGAAAATTTTCATCTAGGGTAAAGTCTCTTTTGCTCACAATTGACACACCTCAGAGGACTGTGAGTTGGGCAGAAACGGCACCCTAAGAATTTTTAGATATTTAGTTTCACTAAGATGCAGAACTGGTAAGACTCCCTTTTGTGAGCATTTTTTGTGACTTCACCTTACAGTGCAAATATGCTAGACCTATAGCACAAGCGCATTCTCATATTACTCTTTCTTTCGGTTATTGCTTCATTGTAGTTCCCTCAAAATGTAGCACTTGAAACAGTAGTGATTTATCATTTCTCACAGCTCTGGATTGTTTGGCCAGTCCTTCTGTTCTTGCCTGTAGTCACCCGTGGCTGCATTCAGCTAGCTGATCAGCTGGGCTTGGGTTCAGCCAGGTTGTTGGCTGAGGTGCCTCATTTCTCCTGTCCCCTCCGGGGTGCCAAGAGTTCAAAAATAGAAGGGACACGGACTCTTAAATCTTAGTTTTGCAAGCCATGTAGAGTCGATTCCATGGCCACATTTTCTTAATCAAAGCCAGGGCCAGCCCAGCTCAGGTAGGACTTGCGGTAGGGGGTCTAACTCCACCATGTGGTGAGGGAATGGCAAAACCTCATTGCAGAAGGTGTGCAGGATGGGGGCTAGTGTTGGGACCATCTCTGGAAACAACCTGTCGTTTTTATTCACAATTGGAGAAAGAAACTACCTTTTCATATCCAAATTCTCTTGATACATGTAAGAGGAATCCTTCTTGAGCCATTTGATACTTATAAAAGTACTCAAAGTGAAAAAACAATGCTTCCATCGGGAAGAAAATATTTCTGAGGTGGCAAGTATTTCTAAGTACACACATATGGTAGTATTTGGCTTATATACACAACTAAGCTGATTATTTGTAAAATATATAGGTTTTGCTTATTGAAAAAGGCAAAATGTAAATATTGCAATTGCTATCCATTCTGCCTTTTACAATGTCCTAGAGAGCTTCAATTTTTGAAAGCGTAACTGGTTTAGAATAGCCATACAGGCCTTTGAGCCAATATACTGCATTATGTAAGTCTGAAAAGGATAGCAGTGCATCCAAAGATGCCCGTCGTTTGCATTTGAGATCTTTAACATTTTTTCTAACAAGTGTGTTTTATTCGAAAGCTTTAAATCATTTATATAAAATTTTAAAACATGAAAAACTCTTAAGAATAAAAATATATGTTGGGGCACGTGGTTGACTCAGTTGGTGGAGCACGTGACTCTCGATCTTGAGGTCGTGAGTTTGAGCCCCACATTGGGTGTAGAGATTACTTAAGAATAAAATCTTAAAAAGAATAAAAAATATATGCATAAAAATATAAAGAAATTAATGGGTGGAAAACACTAAATTCAGGATAGTAGTTACCTCTGGTGGAGAAGAGAGGGAAGGCTACGAGGGAGCCAGATCTGAGGAGCAAGTGACGTGCTGACGATGTTCGGTTTCTCAAAGAGTGCGGTAGGTGTGCGGGTGTTTGTGATACATTTCTTTAGATCTTTCTATATAAAATACTGCAACATTATGAAGAGAATTCTATATCATCTGATTAAGATGCCATTCAAATCTACGCCACCTGAAACTCTTTCAGAAATACTTGTTTAATTGGTTTCTAAAACGTTGCTTTACTATACAGATAACTCTAATAACTCAGCCCCCATGCTGTACTATTTTAAAGTAGCTCTTTCTCTTCTTTCCAAATTAGCTGTGCTGACAACAGACAGAGAAGAGAGGCAGGCAGCACGGGCAGCTCTTCTACTCGACACGCACATCCTCTAACTCAGAACCTGTCCACTTCATTGCCCCTGAGAGATTTTTACAGGATGCATTTTGCAGTATCAGAGGGTGGTGTGGGCTGGGAGTAGAACGTTTACGTCTGAAGAAGTGCTTGGGGAAGGACTCTAGAAACTTTAATTCCCTTAACAAATTAGGATTAAATCTTATTCTGACAAATATGGCAGAAAATAGTTTCTCATTTTTTCCCCAGGATTCCCCCAAATATTCATTAATAACAAACACTTTCAGGTAAAAAGTTCTTTTCTGAGAAATGGAGCTTCCAAGGAAAAAAAATCAAGGACATCTGGTGAGCTTGATTTACATGGGAAGTGGCAAGTAAAAGCAATGTAGGTTGACTGTCTATGGTATACGAAAGAGTAAGAGAAATTATATGAAGTCAGTTCACACTCTGTCTTTTAAAGCAGGCCCTCTCAGTGACTTTACACCACATTCAAGGGAATATTGGCAGAATTACGTTCCGCTGCCCTCTATTCAAATTGCCTTCCTTTCTTCCAAACTCATAGTGACCCAGTATACCATTCCTAGTTTTTTGAAGGCTAGGAAATCTTGGAGAAGGGTTTGCGCACTTTTATTGGGAAGTAGCATTAAATATAAACAAAGATAGTATCCCCCAATCTAACCCCTCATTGATTCAGACGCTTGACATGTTAAATAAGGAACATTTCACGTATATCTAAATTTTTTCAAAACAAGACTTCTTTCTTTAACTCCCTTAGAAGCAAGTTAAGATTTGGATGAAAATATGTGATAGAAAATACATGAAAAAAAGGAAGCGACATGGCTTTCACAGGCCTTGCTCCAGGAAGTTAAAAGGACCCTGTCTATAAAGGTTTCTCCACATGCTTGGCACCTTCTATGTATGAAAAATTTGTGACCTCTGATATATGTTTGTTTTCTCTCCCTTCCTATTCTTTCCAGCTCAGTTACAGAGACGTCATTTAGGAAAGGGTTTAGCATCTGATAGGTGTTTAATAAAAATGTCCTTTATTGAAATTGAGTTGATTTAACCAGCTTAGCCTTAGAGGTAGGTTCAACAAATAGATAAGTGTTGCTGAAAAACCTGCTACCCTGATGACTTTGTGATACTGTGTGTGTGTGTGTGTGTGTGTGTGTGAGAGAGAGAGAGAGAGAGAGAGAGAGAGACTAGCGAAAGTAGTACATCTCAAACTGAACACAATTTCTTTGTTCCTGGCTCTCTCTCCTTGTCCATCCGATTCCCCAAGAATGCAATCATGGGCTGGCAATTTTTTCTCTCTCCTTTTAGTGCCCACAGCCATGTCAGCCCCATCATCTGCCTGTCGGTCTCAGCCTTCGTGACAACTTTGAGTCAGGACTACTCCCCGCAGCCCCCTCGCTAACCTCTCTGCTTTTCATCCTCTCCAATCTATCTGATGCACCGCGCCAACTCTCTTCCCTTCTGAAGCATTATTTTCATCGGATCACTCCTCTACAATGGCTCTTAATTGCCTTTTGAATCTAATTAAAACTTCTTCAAGATCCTCTACCAATTAACTCTGTACGCAGGCCCCTTTAGCAGCCTGCTCGTGGCGGCGCGGGCTCCTGTTCTCAGGCCCAGCCCACCAAACCCGCTCACCCTCTGCCTTTTCCTGCTGCCCCGGCCTCGCCCTGTGCCGGCCGCCTCCTACCTAGAGTGCCCACTCCACTTCCTTCTTCCTTCTGCCAAAGCACCCTCTCTCTCAAAAAAAAAAAAGAAAAGAAAAGAAAAGAAAAGAAAAAAAAGATTGCTGAATTACCTTTCCCTTCCAACTTTGATTATTCTGAGAATCGTAATGGATTGAACATGGGTCTATCCTTTTGGAAATGCGTGTGTTTTCATGTACCTGCATGATCAACGCCTTGTTGCAGGGAGCAGTACCAAAACACATCTTGGCTCAGGGACTCCACGCATTTGGAAGAAGTCCTGCTGTTCTTGGGCTAGTGGTTTGGCTTTTCCGATAACCAGGTGAAGGTGCACCCAGGGTTCAGTCTTTGGCTCAGGCCGGATAGGCAAGATCGGGGACGTCTTGGAGCCGCCTCACTTCCCTTCTTCGCCGGCAAAGCACGCTGCCCTCCGGGGCCTTGGGCAGCCTCGGCCGCCTCTCTCTCCCCACCCCCGTGAGCCGGGACAGGGGACGCCTCAGGGGCCTCCAGGCGTTCAGAAGGTAACCATCGAGGCGAGAGCCCTGGGAGCACTGCTGCGGCCACAGGGCGGAGGACGTAAGGCGCAGGTCATTTCCCGGCCGGGCCACCTCCTCGTCTGCGCGAGGTGTCTTTGCCGGGTCCCGGGGGTGACTCGATGGTGGGGCCCAGCGGGCCGGCGACCTCCTCCTGCTTCCCCACAACTCCTGAGAGACAAAGTGTAAAACTTGGCCTTGGCACGCCCCGGCTGCGCCGCGGTGCCAACAAGAAGAAAAGGGGGGACAGCCCAGAAGCGGCCCGGGGCGAAACCCTTGCTCCGCCGGTACTTCGGGCGCCCGGAGCGCGCCCGCGCCTTCGGGTCGCCAGCTCAGGGACCCGCGCGCCCCCTCGGCCTCGACTGTCCTCCGCAGGGACACCCGGGCCCGAGGCTTCCGCGCGGGCAGGGAAACGCCCAGAACCTCTCCCTCTACCCCGGGCCCGCTGGGCGCCCCAAGAAGGCCTCCGGACGCAGGCAAAGGGAGGGACTGGCCGGGGCCACTCCTCCTACGCCTAAGGGGCCGAGGGACCCCCGGGCCGGTGGCGGAAGGAACTTCAGGGCGGTGGAAGGACGCTTGCAGTGGGCTGGGATCGTCTGAGTGGCGAAGGGTACCCCAGAGTGCAGGACCCGGCTTCCGCCACAGCGCCCCTCCGGGGAACTCCCGGGTATCGCAGAGAGCCTGTTGGCTCCAAACTGTCTTCATTTTCCAAGTTCAGTGACTGGATGTGGCCCGCGACCACTGGAGCTCTCCACAGGTGGGAGGCCTATATCGATTCAAGAGAACCTGCTGGTGGTTGGTGCTCTAGTTGCTGTGGCTGCTTTATGTGTATGTGTGACCGGTTTTAAGTATATGGTCCCAGTCTTTTCTCCTTGACTAATGCAGGCTGCTATAAATGACACCCAGAGAAGGACGCTATAAATGTCAAGAGGTTGTAAGATGTTAAAGAAAAAGAAAACAAAACAAAACAAAAAAACAAACGCGGGGAGCGGGGGAAGTGGTTTGCTGGAGTACTGGGCTGGTCTTGGCATCCCAGCGGAGCTACAAGGGCTGGGATTGCTGTTGTGGGGCGCTGGAGGCCTAATGATGGCTTTCACCACAAGCCCGAGCCTGAACATCCTAAATACAACAACAACAAAAATCCGGTGCCGTAGTAGCCAGATTTAAAGCTAATCAGAATCACTGGGTCCTTTCCTAGATAAGGCACTTCAGGTGTCTACTCCTGCATTTTTTCCCCCTTTCTCCACACTGATAGACACAAGGCTGCGTCATTATTTTTAAGCTAAAAGCATCTTTTGCTGGACAGTCACAGCAGAGGCCTACAGGGGAGCTGGTGACAACGGAACTTCACATTGGTCTTGCACTTTATAGGCTTTTGGGTACATTATTTCATTTGAGCCTTACTTAAATCTTGTTGGAAAGAAAGAAGTGGTATTATCCACATTCTGCAAAAGAGAACAACTGAGATTTGGAGGTGTCTACTGACTTCTCCTTGGTTGCTCACACGTAAGTGCAGAGCGGGTCCACCAACGCAGGTGTTCGGACTGCAGGCCCATTTCCAGCTCCATGAGCACTGCTGCGAGCTGTCGGGGGTCCTTGTTCTCTTCTCCCTTCTTATCCTGATACTTGGGATAAAGGCAGAGGGAGAAATCACCGTTCGTGGTGAGAATGGCCTTTAGTGTGGGAGAAGGACTAATTCACCGGGCTCTGAAGGAAGCAAAATTCAGCTCCATATGCTGAATTGATGCTTTTGGTACGTATTTCTTTGGGGTGGGGGGTTCCCTATTCTGGAAAGCTCTTCCATGGATAGATCTCTATTCAAGCAACAGCTAGAAACTCACTTTTTGAAACCTAAGACTGAACAAACCTACTATATAGAAAGAAGTCACAGGTGTAACCTGGGCTGAATTAAAATAGCATTTACTGAGCACCCTTTTCCCTGACGAAGTATCCTATTTATTATTAACCATTGCTTCTAACCTGGTATTCTGGTCTTGATGCCCCTAAAGGGCCAGGGCTTCTCTGAGAGACTGAAGACTTGCCAAAGTCCAGACACGTATGGGCCAAGGGTTGGGGAGCAATTCTTTCTTCTTATCTTTTGTGGGGGAACCTTTCTGTTATAAAATATATGATCTTTCCAGATGAAGCGTTTCAAATCCCTACTCAGGAACTACCTAGAACCGGATGTTTAGAAACCTTTGTATGAGTCATATGTATAAAGTCACCTTCATAAGTATTTGGCTGGGAGTTGAGGGAAAGAATGTCGAGCGAGGAGGGAGAGGAAGAGGAGGGGGAAGACAATTGGATCTGAAACAAAACATTTGAGCTGATGAGGCTGTAAAATCGAGAGTAATTCCGAGCCGATTCCACTGTGGGGCGCCAAAGTTCTACTCGGCTAAGGCCTGCGGCCGTGTTGTGCAAGGTGCGAGAACTGAAGTCCTGGAGAACAGATGCACTGGGGGAAGAAAAGAGGGAGGAAGGAGGGAAGGGAAAGGAAAGGAGGGGTGGGGCTGGGGTGTCCTTTATTCTCCAGTTAAACTCGCCGGGGAGACTTTGTTACATAACAAGTCTGTGCGTGGTGGAAGAAGACTTTGTTGGAAGGAAAGAAGGAGGGTGTGAATGGGGGAAAGCGCTTAGAAAAGAAGACAGTCTCAGACCACTGAGCTGACGGATAAGAAACGCAGACGCTCCTCTTCGCTTCAGAAATTCTTGGGCTTCTTCTCAAACTGGGGCCACGACCTCTTTTAAAGGGGCGTGTGACGAGGGAGATTAGGAGTGGATCTGCTCCCCACAAACACACCGGCTACCCCGCCCAACTTCCTCGCCCCCCACCCCTATTTGGGGGCTGCCGCCACCGGGAACCGGGGCTCTCTCTCCTCCCAGGGCGCTGCGGGGTTGCCCAACTCCGCCTGCAGCCCCCGAGGACTCTTCAGCCGGGATAAAGGGCGGCTTCCCTCAGCCTGTGAGCGTCCTGGATGCTCAGCCGTCAGCTGCCGGAAGGCGCTGATTTCATTCCCGCGCGGCTTTCGCGGCGGGCGGCGAGGGGCGGAGGGCGGGGGCTGGCGGGCGGGGTGGGGGCGGGGGGCGGGAGGCTGCGGCCGAGACCCGGGGAGGCTGAACCGCCCGGCCCCGCCTGGGTTTATTACATCCCAGCCACCGGCAAAGGTTAGGAACGCGCATTTCGAGACGGGATAATCCGAGTTTAAATATTAACAGTAAAAGCAGAACCGGTGGAATATTTACCTAGAAACTGAGCAGATCTCCTTTTGCCAAGGGAGAGGAGCGCCGAGGAAGCCCGGCTCCCAGGCCCACGGCTCTGGAGCGGCGCTTCCCCGCGGTGTCGCCGGGCGGGCCGAGACCCACCTCCACCTCGGAAGCTTCCTCAGATTGTGGTTAAGTGGGGAGGGCCGCAGACCCCCTCGTTTTGCCAAGTCGATCCGAGTCTGCGGAACTCGGTCCAAATCTGCTTTGTCCTAGTCTCCTTTTTAAGGATCTCCCCGACCAACACAAAAGGTGGAGGAAAGTACGTTGGATCAATAGCAAAGATTGTTATTTAGATAACGAATTAATCTCCCTGTTATAATACTTTTATAGTGAACTTTGCACCCCTTCCATAAGAAAAAGGAATTTAAAGGAAAAAAAGTCTCAAACAGGATTAAGGTTTTAATTACAATTCCCTATCGAAATAGTATGTTTGATGAGCTGATCTTATCAATTAATAGTAACATTAAAGCTCAAGAAACAGATTCACGGAAAATATGCTTAAGGGCGTCTTTTAAAAGTAATCGCACCCAGGGAACTAGCGGGGCAGGAGGCCAGCGAGGCGGCGTCGAAGCGGGTTTCGGATCCTCGTCTGCTTGGGACTCGGCCAGTGCGGGGCGCGCATCTGGGGCTCAGGCTGGGGCGGGGGCGGCGGGCCTGGGAGACGCGGCCGCGCGGGTGGGAGGGAAATAATAAAGAACAAACGCGTCTTCCAAGCTGAGGCCCACATCAAAGTTGGGGCCCCGCAAGGGCCGTGCAGTTCACTGCGTTTGGGTCAGCGTTATATTCCAGGGGCAAATAAAGTAATTTGAACATGCACCAACAGTTTTCCATAAAATACGAGTTAAAAGAAGTAATAGAACTAATCACTGTCTCCTCAAATCAAGTAGAAAACATTTCAATGCACTAATTAGAGTAATTAGAATAATAAGCCTCTGCCTATATGTGGTAAGACAATGTGTACAAACAACTTTATTTAATGTATACTGGTAATCAGCGATGCGTGCCTGCTTGAATGCTTAGCGCAATAAAACTACCCTCCGTCCGCCCAAACAATCAAATACAAATTAGTTTAATGATTGTGCCTGCTGAATGTCTTAGAAATCCACAGGCAGAGGCGAGTAAATAGAAGCATCCTTGTTTGCGTGCGTCCGCGCCCGAGCTGGCCGCGGGGCCCGGTGAGTGGCCGCGGGCTGGCGCGGCGGGAGCGAGCAGGAGGCCCCGCGCGCCGGGCAGAGGCCGGGCCAGGCGCCAACACCGACCTGCGCCCGGCCAGAGCCCCTGCTACCGTCCCTGGCCGCCTTCCCACCCCTCCTCAGACAGCTGCCCGCCCCCGTGGCCCCGCCGCGTCCCCAACCCCCCAGAGCCCCTGTTCCCCGCCAGGCCTCACCTCCTCTAAAGGCAAAAGGCCGTTTTAGAACTCCTAGGGCCCGACTACGGGGCTTTTAAGAATTGAGTGATTTCCTCCCACTAGGCGACTCCTCCCAGGCGCCTTGGAGGGCTAAGGGGGAGTGGGATGGGGGTCGTTCGACCCTGCTGTGAAAACCCAGACTGCAGGACCCCAGGCCTCCGGTCGTGGGGCGCGGCCCCTCCCCGCTCGCTGCCCTCATCTCTGACTTGGGAGGCTGGGGTACCCAGAGGGGCTCCCTGGTTCCCTTCGCTGGGGAACTGATACTCCCCCTGTGTAGATAAAAGAGCGACTTTAGGCCAGCAGGGAGCGGTCGGTTTCCGAGGGGTTTAGAGGTTCGCTTTCTTCCCGGCTTCAGCACTTGGTGGTCAGGCTCTTCCTCACTGGAGGCCCGGAGCTGAGGTCAGGAGCAGCCAGAAGTTTGAGGGGTGTGGGCTGAAGGGAACGTGCTTCGGAACTTCGCTTGCCAGCTCTGGGCTCCCTTGCTCCACTCCTTGCCCCTCTCCCAGTCGCCCCCAAACAAACAAATACACCAGAAAAGGCCAAATCACTCTACTTCCCCCTTTCCTCCCCAGTTTTCCTGCAGTGGGCTCCTCCGCCCTCTTCTCTCGGGGCACCTTCTCCCACGCTTGCCTCCCTCACGCAGGAAGCGAAATCCTGGGCCCAACTTGGCAGACTCAAGCGGAAAAGCCGCGCAGGCAGAAAGCTCGGAGATTCACTCGCCCCTGGACCCTCGACCCCCAGTCACCTCTGCGCCCCAGCGCGTCTCTGCCCCGGCCGCACGCACCCCCAGAGAGGCCCGCCGACTCGCTGCGACTGTAACCAACTTTCCCAGGGGCGGCAGCTGTACCCAAGGCTTCTGCCCTCCTCCCCCTAGCCACCACCTCTATCCTCAGCCTCGGGTGGGTGAACCCACCAATCGTTGACTGCCCCCCCCCCCCATGGTCTCCCTGGAGAGTGAGAGTGATGGACTAGCCCGCGACGTCGGGGCTGGCGACCCTCCCCGTAAAGATTAGGACGTCGGAGCCGCTGGAGCCGCAGAGGGTTCCTGGCAGACACTGTGGGGCTGTTCAGTGTCCCGGAGCGAGGGCCGGAGTTGGAGACAGGGACAGCCCGGCCCCACGGGCCCCTCTCCTCCCTCCGCCGACAAGGTGGGCAGGGTGGGCCTTCTTTTCAGCGGCCTGGCCTTCCCCGAGGCGGGGGTTCACGGCGGGGCTGGGGAGCCTCCTCTGCGTCCGAGCGCCCAGTAGCAGCCTGCCCGGCAGCACCCTCGCCAGCCTTGGCCAGGCGCTGTAAGAACTTTGAAGAATATTTTGTTAAGGGAGCAAACAAACAAAAAGTTATTGATGTCAAATCATTGTCTCCAGAATCGTGTGCTGTGGGACGTAAAAATTCTTCGGACGGAATAGAGATTTCTGAACAGGAAGAGGGAAAGAAGTCCCAACCCTTTCCACGAGCATTTGCCTCAACCTTAAAGCCCAGTGATTTACAACGGCTGATTTGTGTTACAAACCCCCGCAAGAAACTTTTTCTTTCTTTCTACTCTCCGGCCAAACTCTGGCCATATTTTTGTGTGTGTGGCTCCCTCCCCCCCCTTTAAACAACAAACCCAGAGGAAACACTGGTGGGAGGAAAAATAGATGCCCCAAATCAAAAAGGATGCAGATTCAAAGGTACTCCACAGCGAGGTTTCGTACTGCTGTCGTTCTGCACACCGAGAGTTAATCGTATACAATTTATAACAATCAAAATCCCCTGCATATTGCTCAGACGGGGTCCTAGTGCTCCCCGTCTTTCTAAAATCAGTGACAAGTGAGTCTTTGTGGGGCATTTATTTCCTTCTTTTGCTAGATGACAGCTCCCCATTCTGAGAGCAGAGAGCTGTTTGCCGCCAGCTACATACTGCCCACTCCAGAGCCCAGGCTCTTCACGGACGAATCGCATATGGAAGTTTTTGCCCCCCTCCCCCCAAATCCCAGACAAAGAGCTATAAAAACTCAGAAAGACGTGAAAGGAATAAACTTTAAGATATAGATGCACTTTTACTGGTGTATTAAATAACATTTCAGACATTTTTTTTTTTTTTTTAAGAAATACATCTTCGTGTTATCAACAACCAGAATTCTAACAATAAGAGGCCAGGGTTGTTTCGATGGGATATGATATTGTTTCTAAAACCTCTAACAGCTAAGCCAAGCAGAGTTGTTATTAAGGTAAAGGGAAAGTACTACGTGGTAAAGTTAATTAACTTTTTTTTTCCTTAAAAAATAAAGGAGGAAACAAATTTCCTAGCTTCCCACAAAACATACGAACAATGTGAAAATATTCTGATTGTTTATCTCCATAACCAAGCGAAACCTTTAAGAAAACTAAAAAGCCATTTTCTGGCACTCCTGTACCCACCTCTAGATAAGGAAGCGTTGGAATAACTCTGGCCCAAGTTCTACCAAGGTGGGCAAGTTTATTCCTTGATTTTCCAGCTAAGTGGCACACCCCTGCCACTTCTGCATTATTTCCTGTACTGAATCAAGTGGTGAGAATAGGTACCAGGAGCCCTGGTCCTCTCCCACCACCATCTGCCCCCTGTTAAGATATTATGCGTCACTGAAAAAAGTAAACTTTCCTGAATAGGGATAATGTTGGTATAAAATTTAGCTGAACATCCCATTTAGTCCTATTGTCAAGATTCATTGCTAGTACCTCCAAGATGCATTTTTCATTTTAAATAGACACTGTCCCTTTTACCTCACTGAAATATACAAGCAGATCCAAAGAAACACTTTTACCTTTGACCCTCCCTTCACCATCCGTCTTTCTTTTTCGGTTAAAAGCTCCGTTCTTTATCTCATTCTTTAACTTGTCTGGGGATTCAGTAGGATCTAGAACACAGTTCTATAAACTGATTGAAAAATCAACAAAGACAAATCACAGAAGCCAGTGACAAAATGATAATTTCTCTCACCCAGCAACCCAGCATTACCCAAGCTGCTTCCACAGGAAGGCAAGTGAAAGGCCAAAGAAGGCGGCATAGGGACCTACATGCACAGGTACCAAAGCTCTCACATGCCATTTCCCCCCATTGTTGCTGTTGCATCTCTTTATTAGTTGCTCTTGGAGAAATAAGAAGGTAGGAGAGATGAGTGCCTTTATTAGAGCCATTTCATCAGAAAATCTTGCCAACCAGTGTGTGGCTTCCACTGGTAGGAGCAGGAGGTGAAGAAGAGTGCTTTTGTGGCTGCCATCTCAAATATACAGGAGGTAACTTCATGGGAACCGAGAATGTCTACAAGTGCCAAGCATAATATTATCTGTGGCCATTCCCTCTCTCTGACCTTCACGTAACTCTCCCACAGGATCATTTCTCCCCCATCTTATACCATAAATTTTAAAAGTGACATATTTTGAGGAAACAACAGGAGCTTTTGCAGGATGGCCGCATTCTGCATTATTGTCTTTGGGGGAAAGAAAGGGTTTGTTATTGTGGCTGGCCAACATCTTAGGGATGACTTCCCCACAAATTTCTCCCAAGGGCAGTGATGGAGTTTTTCACTTTAGCGTGTCATACATTCCCCAAACTGGCATTGAAACTGCCCGAGTAGCTTTAGAATCTGAACGGCAAGCATGGGTCAAAACCATGGCATGTCCGTTTAACACGTGATGGTTTCCAGTCAGTAGCCCCTGTGGCTAAGAACAAAAACCGCCTTCTCAAGGTCCACTAAAATGCCCTGCAGAGGGCAGATGCTGCTTGTTTTCTGCCTACAATGGAGGAGGATATTGACCCAGAACTCAAATCTATATCCAGCTTAAACATTTTACCCATCAGCATGTCTGCGGTCACAAAACACTTCTTCTTTCTGTCACTTCTTGTTCAGACTATTGATAAGATCATTTGGCTGAATCTGTTTGGGACCTGTGTAATATTGACTAGGAGTTAGAAAAGATGATCAGATGTAATAAGCCCAGAAACCGCCTTTCAAAATGGACATTTATACTTAAACCAGTGTTCCAAGGAGGACTTTAAATACATCAGCAAACTTGTAAACTAACTCAACACTGCTTGGATGTTGCACTAACCTTACACTGATTTTGGTAAGTATAGTGTTCCCTCTAAGAATATCTGAAACAGTCTGTGATTAGCATCACAGCCTTGAGTGTCTTCCATACATTCTTTCCTTTTTTTTTCTTGCCCTGTGTGAGAGCCTGTTTGCTTGTCTGAAGAGAAACAGACACTATTGTATAAACCATTGCAAAATCCATTTTTTCCCCCTGTAAACCTAACAGGAATAATACATGGGACCTACCAATAATCACTTGGTAAACACACATCTTGCATATTGTCAGAGTTACTCTTGGTTGAAAGATATTTGTTAATTATTAAAAAGAGTAACACCCTTAACTAAGCTTTGTTTTTTAGATCCCAAATTATGGGAGGACATGTGGGTAAAGATTAAAGTCCACCTAGTTCCACTGATGCTCTTCAAAAAAAAAGAAAGCACAATCAGTTAAGGTAAAGGTAACCGAGAAAGAAGATGTAGGGATATCTGCATTTATTTAAAGGCGACAAACATCTCTTTGTCGGACCATGAAATGGCAAACAAATGGAAGCTCAAACCCAATGACCATTTCAGTTTAATGCTATAGGTGTAGTGACTGAAAGGTCTGGAACTGATAGTTTTTTGCAAAGAAAAGTGAATTAGAATCAGAACAGTAGTCTCTCTTAAAAAAAAAAAAGCTCTGAGAGTTATAAACATGAAACCTGGCAGTATGCGCATAAAATTTATTCCAAAACTTTATGAAGTATAAAGGAAGGGAAGTATTTTACACACAACTCAACTCAGTCAGTATAAGGTCTAGGGTTTTCTCCCCCCCTTAAAACTTGGCACTATCTTTAAAAATAAAATAAAGATATTTCAATAATTAGAACAAACTATGAAGGTATTGTGCATTTCTGTTTTATGTAGATAATAAAATATTACTTTAACATAAATATATAAGGATCTCTGCGTTTTTATTTTCCCCACAAGCACAACCAAATGTACCAAAACAAAATATTCTTAAAGAGACTGAACAAAAAAATTACATCCCATATAGATTTTGCTCATCTACTCATTTAAAGCTACAGAAAAACAGTTTCCAGAACCTTTTTGCTTTAAAAGAAATAAATATACATTGAGGCAGGCCACTTAAAAATGATATGAAAATATTTCCCTGGGTAGCATTAAAAAAAAGAAAAATAGACAAAGAAACATTTAAACTATTTCTGCATTTCAAAAGACAGATATTAAACATATATACATAGTGGTAAGGTTCAGTGGTAACTTTCATCTTAGTAAACCTATGAGAGTTAGAGGACCTATAGACACGTCCCCTGAACTCCAGCATCTGACCTTACCCACTTGGTAATAAGAATCTGAAAATTCATTTCCTCCCTTTACCATTGGCTATTTGCCCTGCTCTGGATTGCTTCACTAAAGGCCAGTCCCCACACCTCAGGAACAAGCAGCGTGATGCACCCCGAAGCAGCAGCTCCGTGCCCATCTCCTTGTGACATTCGTTGGGGGAAATGAAATACAGGCAAATAAATATGCCCATTATAAGTCATCATTTATCTTGCAAAAACATTGAAAATGAAACAATCACAGGTGTTTGAAAAGACAATATAAAGTATATTTCCTAAAACCTTAACTACTGAGTGCAATGCTAATCTGATGCTGAACCATAATTTTATGGTATTGAGAATTTAATTTTTTAAATAAAAATTTGTCTAATACTTAACCAGAAAAAAAGCCCCAAACTTTTCAGATTAATAAAAAGTGTTTTCCCTTTGAGCGCCCTTTGTGCTGATTATTTTTAAATATTTTAACTGATCACAGTTTAATGGTATTTATTTTCAATACAGTTAGAAGTTTTTTCACCTACACTTCCCAGTAGAGTCTTTTGTTATGGGAGTTAACCATTTTCCATCAAGATAAGGTAAAAACGCACTTAAAACTATTAACAAAGGGAGAAAAGGAAGGATAGAAAATAGCATTTTTTCCCAGTTCATTTGGCTTCCTTAGTGAAAGAGGGGGAAAAAGCTGTCCAGGTCAAACTGGTATTTTCCGTAATAAATTATAAGAGAAGAGGGTGTGGGACCTTAAATACGATTTGATAAACAAATGAGCTAGTGAAGACAAAACCAGTCTAGAGTGGAGATATGCTCTGTATGCATGTGGGTATTTGCGTGGTAAGAAACAGTCTATGCATACACCATTAAGTTCCCAGATTATTTTCTTTATGTTAAAAAAAAAAAGCTATTAGAGGAACAAAGTTTAACTGCTGCTGTCAGCACAAATAATTCCTCATAATCAAGTTATTAATACTGAAGGCAGAGAACTATACAGGGGTTTCTGAAGATATATATTTCCCTAGTTCTCTTCAAAGTGCCACTTTCTGTTGGACAACTCTGGAAATATATTTAACCTCCACATTTCCTCTGAGCTCTTTCACAATGGGCCCGCCTGATAAAATGAAGCAATCAGTCACTCACTATCGATTTTTCTTTTTCTCCCCTCCACAACCTCCCCCAGAAACACTGCCTGAAAATGAAGTTTACTTTGTGGCTGGTAACAAAAACCAATGCTTGACTCATTTTTGTATTCCAAACCGGATTCTTGCCTTGGATAAAGCGGGCAGACCATGCACGTTTCCTGAAAGCAGAGAATGATTTATTTTGTACGAAGCCAATCATTTTTGCTTTGGTAAAAGAAGCAAATAGATGTTACACCAATGTTGGGGTGGGGGGCACCGAAGGTAACCAAAGTTCACAAACAGTAAGAAGAACAAGGGGCAACACGAGAACGTTGGAAATGGAGAGTAGCCAAGAGCTGGCTTCAACTCTCTCTGCTGAGTAAAACAAAACAAAACAAAACCCGGCAATTTCAAAATTAACGGTGGGAGAAAGAAAAATACGTTCATGAATTTGTTCATGTAAACTTCAATTTTCTTGCAGTGCAAATTTATGTGGTGAAATTTTGACTACATTAAAGAACATGTGTATATTTCCCTCTTTCCTGATGAGGATCCACATTAAACCAACACAGCGGCATGTGCCAACTCCGAGCATCAGGAAGCTGTTTTGTGTTTATCACGGGTTGGTGGATGTTTTTTTTTTTTTTCTTTTTGGTAATTTATTTAGTTTTGCCAGGTATTTAACTCAGTGCTTGCCATCTCTCTTTCTCTCTTTCTCTCTCTCTCTATTACACACTCTCTCCTCACTCTCTCTATGAGACACTCCACTCCATTGCCTGGGTACTAGCCTGTAAAGGTCAAAACACATCATTACACCTGCTACCGTTTAAAGGATAGTCCAGTGCCTTAGTTGCTTTCCTTATTATTATTATTTTTTCTTTTTAAGGGACGGGGAAATAATAATTAAAATAAAAGAACAATCAGAAGTTAGAGAGGGAACAAGGGGGCTGGGAAAGGGCCGTGGACCGTAGAGGAGGGGGAGCCCCCACGCTCTGCCCCTCCCCCCCGCTCGAGTTCACTGGACGGGCGTCTGCACCCCGTGGTGTGGTGGCGTGTCCCTACTCCCCCCGTACACATCCTCGGCGCCCGGCAGAGTCCCTCCGGGAGGGGTCATCCTTTTCTCTTTCTGTCTCCTGTTACAAAACCAAACTCTCACCACCTCCTTCTCCAGCTGTAAGCTGTCCGCGAGGGAGGTGATCTCCTGGGCCGAGGGCTTGGGGCATTTGAGGAAATGGCTCTCCAGAGCCCCCTTGACGCTCACCTCGATGGAGGTCCGCTTTTTCCTCTTGCGCCCCTGCGCTGCGATCTTGTCTATGCTCGTGGGGCTGCCCGAGGACGAGTCCGCCTCCTCCAACCACTTGTTCAACAAAGGCTTCAGCTTGCACATGTTCTTGAAGCTCAGCTGCAGGGCCTCAAACCTGCAGATGGTGGTCTGCGAGAACACGTTGCCGTACAGGGTGCCCAGCGCCAGCCCCACGTCCGCTTGGGTAAATCCCAGTTTGATCCGGCGCTGCTTGAACTGCTTGGCGAACTGCTCCAGGTCATCCGAGGTCGGCGTGTCCTCGTCCGAGTGCGGGTCGTGGTGCGCGCCGGGGTGGCCCGGCGGGCCCTGCGGGGGCGGCGGCGGCGGCGGCTGCTGGTGCGGGTGCGAGTGCGGGTGAGGGTGGTGGTCGGCGTGGTGCGGCTCGTCGTGCGCGTCCCGCAGGCCGTGGTGGTGCAGCCCCGCCGGCTGCCCGCCGGCGCCCAGCATGCCGTTCACCGTGAAGCTGGGCTGCGAGTAGAGCAAGCCGCCGTTGGACGCTCCCATGGAGGGCGGGAGGTGCGCTGCAGCCGCGGCGCTCCGCCATGCCCCGGGCCCCGGGTGGTGGTTGGCGGCGTGGTGCACCAGATGCGGCGGCCGCGGCTGTTGCTGCTGCTGCTGTTGTTGCTGCTGCTGCTGTTGCTGCTGCTGTTGCTGCTGTTGGTGCTGCTGCTGCAGGGCGCCTGGCCCGTGCAGCTCGTCGCCGCGGCCGCCCTGCTGTACCACCACCGAAGGCTTGATGTCCGGCTGGCCCAGGGGGCTGGTGGACCACGGGGAGCCGTCGCCGCCGCCCCCGCCGCCGCCCCCGCCCCCGCCGCCGCCGCCACCGCCCCCGCCGCCGCCGCCGTGGGACAGCGCGGTGATCCACTGGTGAGCGTGGCTGAGCGGGTGCCCGTTGCTCTGCAGCGCGCCGTAGTCGCCCTGCACCAGGCTCTGAGCCTCGCGGTAGCCCCCCGCGCCCTGCTGCATGCCGCCCGGCGGCTCGGCGTGCACGATGGAGGCGCTGGAGGTGAGCAGGCTGTAGTGGTTAGACGCTGCGGTCGCCATGACTCTCGGAGCCGGACTGAGCGCTCCGGTTAAAGGAGCCGCGCATTTGACAGTTACTTTTTCGCCTCGGGCTCCTCTGCTTGCTCGCTCTCTTTCTCTTTCCTCTCTCTCTCCCCCAGCGGGCAGCTCCGACGCCCGCTCCGACGCCTTCTGTTGCTGCTCCTGCTATTACTGCTGCTGCCGCCGCCGCCTCCCGCCCGCCCTCGCTCTCTTTCTCCTCCTCTCCCTCCTTCTTGCTCTCGCTCACTCTCTGACTAGCTCCGCGCTCCCCCCTCTCCCTGCTCTCTCCAGCTCTCTCCCGCTCTCTTGGCAGCGCCAGCTCGCAGCGGCACGCGCCTGGGCCCCGCCCCCTCCGCCCCCTCCCATTGGCTCCGCGCCCTTTGATTTACGTGGATACCGCTAGCAACCTCCCAGGCCGGCGCCACTGATTGGCGTAGAGGTGCCCCCTCCTCCTCCTCCCCCCCCCCCGGGCGCTGAGTCCTCTCAGCCCTCCTCCAGTCCCCCCTCTCCACCCAATTCAGATTCTCTTAGTTCTCACCACCCTAGCTCCCCAACCCCGGGGCTCCTCCGCCCCTCTTGGATGGGCCCCGCCCCCCATCTGTCTCCCTAGCAGACAAGCTGTGCGTCGGGGTGGGGGGTGGGGGTGGCGGGGTGTGTGTGGCGTGGCGGGGGTGTTGGTGGTGGGGCGGCCTCAGCCCTCTTTCGACCACAGCCACTTGGAAGACTTGGGTGTGTGTGGGGGGTGGAGGGGTGTGTGTCGGCCTACCTTCTCTACCTATTGGGGCTGGGGTGGGGGGTGAAGGAGAGAGAAAAAGAAAGGCTGAGTCGCACGGAGCCTGGGGTAGTCCCATTTTTACTCACCTTGGGACACACACACACACACACACACACACACACACACACACACACACACA
>NC_058410.1:61361005-61387738 GCF_002201575.2 Neomonachus schauinslandi
ATATATATATATATATATATATATATATATATATATATATATATATAACTTACTATAGCTGAAGTAATATTTAGAGAGGAGATTTCTTCAGGTATAACCTCCACCAAAACCCATGCCAATATCTGTGAGTTGGACTGTTAAAAGAAGAAGGTGCCTATGGAATGTGAGAAAAAGAAATGGTGAATAGATTCATTTAGCTGTCATGTCAGACTTGTATTTGGTTGTTCCCAACTCTAGCTGTACGTTAGAACCATCTGGGAGGTTTTAAAAATACAGATGCTAGGGTGACATCTCCAGAGATTTTGATGTAATTGGTTTGGAGTGAGGTTTGGACATCAGAATTTTTTTAAGGTAAGTCTAATGTCTAGTATATTAGGAAGCACAGGTTGAAGATATCATTAGAAGCAAGTTTAGAAAGAAAAAACGCTTTTATTCTATGGTAGAAAGATTTGACTTTGTAGTCAAAGGAACAAATTAAAACTAGGGTTTAATTCAGATTAAGCTGATGGCTGGGCAGAGTAGAAGGGGTGTTGTTTGTGGGCATGTGTTTGGTGTAGACTAGAGGCAGAAAACCAGTTATCAGGCTGACACAATAGGGCAACTGGGAGGTGATAAAGGTGTGAAATAAGGTTAAAATAAGGAAATAAATGCAACAGAAAAGAAATATTTCCTTTCTGATGGACATGGGAAGCAAACAGAAAGGAGCATGTCCCTTCTCCATCCTCCAAACTTGCAGTCTCACTCTAACCTCAATTAAATATTGTCTTTCAAGTTGATATATATAATATATAAATATATAATTCAATACATATATAATTCAATATATGTGGCAATATATATATTCAATGCAAAAGAGATACTTTATTCATATAAAGCAACTATTTCTTCTCCCAAAATAATCTCTAAGAGAATAAATTTTGCCCATGTTCTAATGAATAGTTGAAATTTTTCAAAATATAAGCTAACATATCTAAATCTTAATGAAATCAACACATATACTCTTATATCAAAGCCCCTTTTGGAATAGATTACAGAATCTATACCTGCATAATTAAAGATCCCTGAAGGGACTTCATATCAGGAAAAGATCCTGAAAAAAAAAATAAATGAAAATGTGCATTTCTGTTATGTAGCTTCTACACACCAGGCTCAGGCAGCCCAGAGATAAAAGATTATCTCACCAAATTAAAAAGTTTACTACAGCTTGTGCTTGTGAAGTCTAAGTCCAAATGTCTTTGTCTTAAAATAAATAAAAAGAAATCAAAATACTCTCTGATTCTAGCCCTACCAGATATATTTCAGCTCCTCCAGTGTATCATGGCCCCTCCCTTCTTTCTTCCACAGAGTATTGACCTGAGCAGGGTGAAGGGCAAGTGTCTTCTGGGGTGCCACCTCTTCTGGGAAGCCCTCTCTGACCATACAACCCTTGTTTTGAGTATTCATTACCAGATGTATCTTTCCTTATGTCACCTTCACTGTCTGTAACTCCACTGCCATTTGTAATCAATTAATTTGTACCTGCTTCTAACACTAGACTATAAGCTCTGTGATGGTAGGAAGTGTTTTGCTTTGCTTGCTTCTGTCATTTTAGCACCCAGAAAAGTACTGGATATAAAGCAGATGTGCTAGGGTCTGACAGCCAAGAAAATAGAAACTATACTTGTTTCTGTTTTTTAACAGAGATAACTTAACATGGAGGGACATCATGGCATATAACAGTGAAGAAGGGTGAATTTGGAGCTGAGAGTCAATAGCTTAATAACTAACACACCTAGAAATATGCCTAATACATGGGAGTTACAGACTATATATTTATAAAATAAACGAATGAGCATCAGGATAAATCAAATTAAAGAATAAACTCAAAGGAAGAAGAAAACAAAAATGGAATGTACTTGATGAATCTCATGTAGTGACATAAGAACTTTAGACTAGGGGTGTGAAATCTGAGTTCTAACTCTAGGACCATATCCACTTAGCTGTGTGTCCTTGAGGAAGTCGCTTAACATCTCTGTGTCTTAGATGTTTCTTTTCTATGCATTGTGGTGTTGAACAAGATATTCTCCATTGTCTTTTCCAGCTTTGAAGTTGCAGTCTCTTTCAGTTGATTCCATATACTCCTTGTGGACTTTTGGGTTTCTCACATACTCTGTAGTGATATGCTGAGCTGTAGCAAGAATCTGCAACAACGAGGAGGGCGAGTTGAGTTATTAGGAAAGGTGGATGAGAATGATACAAACTTGAAAAGACACCATTTTACCCTTACTCCAGGAAAGTGTGACTGTTATCTCTTCTGCATTCACCCATGCAAGTTACATATTACCATTTTATTATACAACTTATCACTTCGTATTTGAGAGGTCTACTGAATTACCTTTTGGCTTCCTTGTTAGTCACTGAAGTCTGAGACCTTGATACTGGCATTTTTGAATTCCTAGCATCTGGCAGCATCTGGTACATGAGAAGAGCTCAATGGAATAGTAGAATTTAGTGAAGAGCATTAGGTAGGGTGGGAATTTTGTTTAGGAGTAAGTCAATTTTCAGGCTGCTCAATGGACCTACTTATTCCTGCCAATTAGAATAGTTTTGGCCTTTAAACTGAAACATTAACAGTGTCTTCTTTGAAATCAAGGAACATCATGTAGGTGGAAGAAGAGAGAATATGGGAGGAAAAAATCATGAACGAATGACTCCATCCATCCAGTAAAGAGTCTTTATACTTCAGACCATATCCAACACAGAATTTACAAACCAGCCAACAGAGACTATAAGACATGATGCTCCTGCTTGAGAGACTTACAGTCTAGCTGGGGGGTTACCAGGAACAGTACAAGGCAGAATCTAAGAAAGACAGTATGCCAGAGATTTATGTTTTGTCTCCCCTCAAAATGTGTTTGGGATCTAACTACCAGTCACCACCACCACATTCTAGTTCAAGATACCATCATCTCCTGGGCCTCTTCACTTAAACACTGTCCTCGCTGGCCTGCCTGCAAATGCTCTTGCCTCCTTTCAGTCTGTTCTTAACTTTGTGGCAGAGTGCTTAAAGTCTATATTAGATCAGGGCACTTCTCTGTTCAAATCCACCAAAGCTTCCCAAATCTTTAAGAATAAAAGCCACCATCTCTACTGTGCCCTGGTAGTGACTTCTAAGGCCTGCTTCTCAGACCTGCTCAGCTACTATTCTCTCCCGTTCATTATGTAGAGCCAAGAGTCTCACTTGGAGATGTACAACTTCTCTGGAAAAATTAACAATTTTTGATAAGATAGACAACGCAAGGTTCAAGAATGCTTGGAATTTGGTGTGTGTGTGTTTCTTCTTCTGATTGTCGAACGGGAGCTTGTGTTCATGGTATTGGAGTCAGACATATGAGTGTCAACCTTGTTTTACTACTTACTAGATATGTGACCAGTTATCCCATGTCTCTAAGCCTCAGTTTACTTTTCTATGTAATGCGTATGATCACACCTCCTCTTGGGTTGTTCTGTGTCTTAAATGACACCATGACAAAAAGATTTAGCTCAGCATTTGCCACATAGAAGAAGCACAACAATTACTAGCTCTTTTCAGTTCTGTTTATGTCAGGATTGGGCATTTGAGATACAAAGGAGGGAGGCAGTGATAAGTGCTCAGTGTAGGCTCACTAAACTGGTGATTCTGATCAAAAAGGCCAGGCCTGCTAGAGGTAGGCTGGATAGGAATGGGTTAAAAGAGTTAACAGGCTGCCCAGCTGGACCATTCTCAATCAAGGGCCTGCATAAAAAGCCAGCAGGAACAGAAGTGAGGGCTGGCCATGCTGGGAGTGCCTTCGGAGGCCAGCAGCTGAGAAGTTGCTCATCTCCTGGTTCAGCCTGTTGTCAAACCCTGGAGTGGGGGCCTGGGGGTGGGAGAGGTTGGATGGCCTTTGTTAAAACCCTGAGAGAGAGAGAAAGCAGTGTTTTATATTGAGCCTGACAAATAAAAGACCAACCTGAACCATCTGGTTCTGTAACATATGGGAAACACAGATTTCCATTGTAGATGACCAAAATATTAGTCTATTGAATCTTAAGGCATTTGACTATCAGAAAGAATTTGAATAATGAAATAAAGAGCTCTTAGAATGGTCAATCTGATGAGGGGAGTGATAGAAGAAAAGGTTTAGATGTTATAAACGAAGTGATTATTGATTTTGGTACAGTGCATCTCATCACAGGGCTCCCGATTGTTTAGAAATATTAACTCACTGATCCTTAGAGTATCGCTGGGTGGGAGGGAGAATTGTTCCAATGGAGGGGAGCATGAGAGCAGATTAGCTGAGAAGTCAGGAGACAGCTATTCTTGAGCAGGATGGATCAGAAGTGACAGTGGGACTAACGTGCTGCCTCCTGTTCCTATTTTTATGGTATGTCTTTGACTCATTGTGAAGCAAAGATTAAACACAGTAACCAAACAAGAGCCCTTGAAAGGCCTGCTGCTATGTAGGCAATTAGTTAAAAATGTATGCAATCATTTGACAATCATTCAAGGGTTTTTATTTTTTAAAAGCTATTTTTTCCCCCTTGCTTTTGAGGTCGGGTTCTTCAACCCTTAGTAACAAATAGGACAAAACGAATGCAAAATTCAACTCTAAAAGTAGTCTGAGAGAAAAATAGCCTAGGTTGCTCATTTCCATTCTCAGAATAAAGCATTGTACAAAGTTTGTATTTGAAGAGCAGGATGCAGGAATAACTATGACAAGCCCAGGGGATATATTACAGCGTGATTTTAGCAAAACATTTGAAAATCCTTAAAATTTATCCTTCAGTCTAACCCAAATTGACTTGGACAGGCTTGAAAGTGGCATAATGCTTTCCCAAGGTGATTTTGAAATGGGGGGGGGGGTAAATTCAAACATATCCAAAAGTGAGGTGGTACACAGAAGGGCACAAATGGGTATTCAGTGTTGCTTAATTGTGTTGCTAATTTGTAAAGAGTGTTAAGTGACATCTGCAAAGACAGAAGGGTGACAAGTGCCAATACTAACCAAGTGTTTAAGTAAAGAGGCCCAGAATAATCAGAAATATTAACAAGAAGTTAATGGGCCACAGCTCGCAAAAGTAAAAATACATTTGTGAGGGTGCAGACTTTGTCGTGACAGGGGGCAGGAGAGTAGATAATAATAATGTCTGGTATTCATAAAGCATCTGTCTTTGGGGATTTCAAAGCGCTTTGGATGTGTATTATCTCATTCAGCACTGCCCCTTTTTGTCTGGAGTAGCCCAAATAGTGGCCATGGGGGAGGTGGCCAGCACGCCGGCTGCAGACTTTACCGTGTGTTTAATGACATTGAGGCAAAGTGTCTGGGGCAAAGGGCACTTCAGGGAGCTGAGAGGCCCAGCAATTTTGCACTCTGAAATTTCAGGAACTGGACAGGGACCGTCCTCAGCTTAGTTCTTCGCACATGGTTTGGCCCGAGGGTGAAGAGGTGAGGGGAGTTGGGGAGTCTAGGAGGAAACTGAGGCACACAGAGATGGTATAGACTGTGTATTGGTAAAGGGGACTTAGTCTCCCTCAAGGGTCAGTTCTGGGCTTTGCGACTGGGTGTCCACATAATGATGCCCTTGAACACAGAGATGGAATAAAAGAAGCAGCGTCCCCACTCAACTCAGGCAGACCATCTTGGAAAGTGGTGATAGAATTTGAGATCCTCATTACCAAGAAGATGGAGACAAGTTAGAGTTGGAACAGAGCTGCAGGGATTGACTTGTGCCTAAGTGAGCTTGTGGTAGAGGGGACACACTAAGTCTCCAGGCAGAGGGGGAATCATTGAGAATGATGCATGAGTAAATCTGGGACTAATGGGATGGAATGAAGAACTTCTTCCAACAAAAGAAATCCTTTGGATGGTGGGATAGCTCTAGGTCCAATCATAGTTTTGATTGAAAATAACACCTATAATAAGTTCTATCTTTGCTTTTTGACTGGCCAACACATCTTATAATCTATGATCATGATGCAATCAACAAACACCATGCAAAAGTTTGTGCATGGTGATCCTTACTATACAGCGTCCAACAATAACTAGAACAGATTAAACTCTGCATGATCCTTGTGGAGAAATACAGTTCCTAGATTTATAGCCGAAGCTTTTCCTTGAAAGGATGAGCACAACTTCACAAAAGGCCATAATCGTTCTCTATCTAGCAGAGTCAAACTTAGCAACCTGATTTTGTATTTTCCCAGAGGCCCCCAGATAAAGGATAACTGCTCCAAAGAAAGTAGAAACAGGGGTGATGCTATAAAATGTTGAGCAGTTGTTCTCTAAAATCATACAAAGTTTCTTAATTCATTCATTCAGGCAGAGTTGGTGAAAAAAACCTCAGAAATAAACAATACCATGATTCCTTCAGGAAGCAGTAGCTGTAGCCAATATAAGCCACTTCCTATACGATTCTGCAGCAATCTCAAATGCATCCTCCTTCTTTGTATCATAGTAAAAACAACTGATTAGAGTAGGGGAAACAACAAACAGCCACGTTATGCAGAGAATGCACAGAGACAATTAATGAAACATGAACAGTCTCAACATTTTTCATATTGCAAGTGGAAACGTGCATAGTATCTTATTACCTAATAAACTCTTGAGCACAGTGACAAATTCTGAACACAGTGCTAACTGTTCTGGTGCACACATATTTCTTTCTTTTCCAGATTTTTGTTAAACACATACAAAAATGCCCCCGAACAATAAGTAGAGCTACTCACATGCCAAATCCCATTAATAACGTATTATAATGGTTCTCTTATGATGCAGTTTTCCATCACTGACCTTGCAGATTTTATCCAAAGTATGCCTGACCTGCCAGGGTCATTCCAGGGAGTCTGTGCTCAATTTCTAAACATCAACAGGACCGCTCAGACATGAAATCGCTGTGTTCGAAGGAGTGAAGCCAGCTTCTAGCGTTTTAAAAGAAGCCCTTCTATGTTGTGAATTTTTTTTTCTTTTGGTATTAGATTCATGATTCAATCAAAAGACTAAATTAAATAAGTGAGCAAGTAATAATATGTAGCCATTTCTTCAATTTTCCTGCTCAATTCTGCTCAAATGACTTGGCAGCCTTTCTAGGCTGGTTTAAACTTACACAATTACAGGCTTCCAAACTAATTAGGGAGCAGAACGTTATAGGACTTGCAAAATTTGGCAGCCATTGCTAAAAATAAGAGTTCAAAACTATCTGTTATGAAAACGACTGGAAGGTTCCAAGGAATAGCAACACTAAACCATCAGCATGGCCCTGAGCAACTCTGCTTCCTTTTGTGCACCTTTTCTTCCTTTTTCACGCTGGTGGATAGCTTTCTGTGCCAAAACAATGCCACCCACACTTGGTCTAATTGTCACAATCAATGCATCAATGCCTTTCTTATTTCCACTATAAAGCACCTCATAAATTTTTGAAAAGTTCTGAGGTTAAAACACTATTACAATTGTCTCTAAGTATTCCATTGTGATACTGGATTTTTTATTTCTCCTGAAGAACTGCTGCTTTCACATAGTTTCTGAAAGGAAAGATTTGCCCTGAGTAAGTAAGAGCTCTCTGGGAATGGTTCACAGACTGATGAGAGTGCACACCTACTAACATAATTTTGAAGTCAACAATCCTAAGGAATCCATAAATACAGCCAAACGGAAGGCAAGTGTTGGTCAAGTGTTGTGACTATCATATGAAGAAAGCAAAGTCTCAAAAAGTTGAGTGTTTCCTCCAAGTTCCCATGACGTGTTTACACGTGATAAAACCTGGTAGGGAGAGCTGCTCTTTCCTTCTGCCTTCTACAGAAATGAGGACCCCAAAGTCTTTCACAACACGAGATAGGAGCCCTGGGTTGGGCAAGGGTTTGGGAATGGTCACGGTCAGATTCATTTTGGTTCTTGTAGCAGAAGGTTTAATTCTTGAACAACCAGAAAAGCCATAGCCTGCTTCCTAATGCAGTATTGACACCACCCTTCCAGGGGCCAGAGCTGGGTTGAGGCCACAATGCACGTACACCCATGCAGATACATACAACACTATTTTCTCTAGTACATTCTCACCCTCTTGGGTACCTAGTGAAATTATAAAAGAGAACACAGCAATGGCTGTAGGAAACAGAAATGCAATCATGATATATTCAGAATTCGGTTCTTTAGCAAAAACATCCTGTACTAACATTGAAAAATAGTGCCAAGCACAGAACTTAGCACATAGAGATGCTTGGTAAAAATTTGCTGATGGGTAGAGTTTTAGTCAAATTGAAGGGTGTTCCCATATATATTTGGAAAATATTTCTCTCTCTTTTTCTCCCCGATTGTATGTGGCAGCACTGTCTATAGCATAATTGGGAGTTATTTGACTATCAGGATTGGGAGGGTGAACTTGGCAGGCACTGGAATAGATCTTCACTGACTGGCCTATGTGGGAGTTAAGCCTTATGTTAATTCAAACAACATGTCTATGTTTAGACAAAGGTGGTATTGTGTAAATGTAACAGAAAATACTCTTCCTTGTCTTTGACCCCCTTACATCACCCTATCTTCCCTTTCTTTTACATTTTAAAATCTCAAAATAGCTACAAACACTTTCTACCTATACCTACCTTTGTATATATTTTTGCAAGACCTTACCTTTTTGCTCTCACTTCCACCATGCTCTCCCCGTATAGCTGAGGCCTGAGCCCACATGTGCTCCTTCAAATCCCATCATGCCAAACTCCATCTAATTGTCCTTCATGCCCCCTTGTTGGCTTCTGTTCCTTTTAAAAAAACCCAAGCCTGGTGTTTCCGCTTCAGCTCTTTTTCCTTCTCATTACTACCTGTCTGCTGATGACCAACCTTTATCATTACTTGAGACCTTTGTTCAAAATCCTGGATCCGTATGGTTAACAGGGTCCTGGGCATGAGATATCCAACTCAATATGTCCACATCTCGATCGCACCCATAGCTCCTATCTTCACCTTCCCTTCATTTCCACTCTAGTTCATGAGGCTGCCATCCAGTTGGCTATCCAGGGGGAAAAATGTATGAATCCTTTTGCTCTTGTTTTGTTTTGTTTTTTAAGATTTTATTGATTGGTTTGACAGAGAAAGAGAGAGAGCACAAGCAGGGAGAGTGGCAGGCAGAGGGAGAGGGAGAAGCAGGCTCCCCGCTGAGCAGGGTCCTGGGATCGTGACCTGAGTCAAAGGCAGACGCTTAACCGACTGAGCCACCCAGGTACCCCTCTTTCACTTTTATTTCTCTCACTCTTCTTATTCAGATGGTTAAGTTCTGTCAGCATGCCTTATAAACTCTGCTCAAATCTGTCTGGTGACACACTCAGTCTTGCTGGTGACACATTCCACATCCTCATTATCTCTTTGTAGACTATTGCCATGGTTTCTCCTCTGGGCTCCCTTTGGCCAGGACTGCCTCCTCCTAATCAATCTCTACCTGGTTTCCAATTTCCAAAGTGCAAACCTGCTCATGTTACTTTTCCCTTCAGAATTCTGCAATTCTGCAGTGGCTTTCCATCGCCTACAGGATAAATCCTTATATTGCTTTTATGGCATAGGAGATCCCCCAAGATCTAGCCACTACTTGGCTCCCTGGTCTCACCTTATAACATTGTTTTTGTATACATTTCAGGCTCTAATCATGGGGAAAATGTTTGTAGTTGATTCTCTTCCCTTCATTCCTTTTCTCTTCCTAGGTGATTTCATCCAGCCTTACCTCCACACTGATAGTTTCCAAAATTCTATCTCTGGTCTAAACGCTGTTCCTGACTTCTAGACTCATATATTCATCTATTGGACATCTAATACCCATCTCAATTTAATGTATTCTAAACCAAACTCTTGATCTCCTTCAAACCCATTCTTCTTATGGTCTTCTTTATATCAAGATATAACAACTTTTTGTTTCTGGTTGGTCAAGCCAAAAACCTTGCAGTCATCCTTGATGTCTCTCTTTCTCTTATACCTTGTATCAAAGTGATAACACATTCTGTCAACTCTACCTTCAAAGTGTATCTAAACTCTGAGTTACAAACTTGGTCACAGTCACCATCATCTTTTGCTGGTTTGCTATTACTCCCTAACTGGTCTTCCGGACATGTCTTTAGTTTCCTTTCAGTCTATTCTCAACAAAGCAATCACTGTATGTCAGATCATTGCCCTCTTCTGCTCAGAACCCTCCAAAGGCTTCCCATCTCACTCTGAAAGCCAGGGAGATCTTCAATAGCTTTTTCTGTTTCCATGGATTTTCATTTTCCTAATTCCCATTGAAAGATTTATATACATTGGTCCCTGCATTAATTAGAATCCTCTGCTACTTTCTGCATCCTAAATTTTTCAGGACCCAAATCATTTATCAATTAACTGTGTAGTATTTTTCTTTGCACGCTTTTACACAGAGCAGACACTGTTATTTAACCCTTAATGAACTTATCAGCAGCCAAACTGTATAATATTGAGAGTAAAAAAGTATATCTTGCATATCTTTTTATCCTACATGGCTTGGTCCACAGTATAAGATCCAGAAATGTTTGTTCACATTTTTGATTATATTAATATTAAAAAACAAGTGCAGCTAAGGCACAGGATTTTATATATATATAAAACTATAAATATATATATTACTATATATGATATATATTACATATATTACAAATACATTACCAGCAGAAGCATTAATTTTGTGGTTCAGGAGTCCTAGACCTTGTTAATCTATGAAGGAGAAATAGCTTGATGTACATCTTATTAACAATAGCCACAAAGCTGACCTCAAGAAACCAAGTATTAAATCCGTCTCTCTGTCAATATTGGTGTCAGAGCCCTTGAAAATATTTCTGATTTGTAGCCATCTAAATTACATATCTCCTTGAGATTAGATGGATACCTTACTCAGAATTAGACTAGCCCTCGGAGAGTTTACTTTGGTTCTTAACCTTTTGGGTGTAATAGACTGTTGGAGGTTTTGATGAAAGCTGTGACCCTTCTCCTCCCCAAATGCCCATACACACAGTCACTTAATATTTCTATAATTCAGGGGCTCAGATTATTGAAAGTCCATCCATGGATTTTCTAGGACCCTATAGATCCCAGGTTAAGGATCACAGAGCTCAAGGACCAGAATTATATATATTTTTTCTTACTACCTTAAATGGTTACATGATTTTAGGTAAAATCACACACCATGTTTGTGTCTCAATTTTTTGTCATTTACAAAAAGAAGTTTATCCAGTCTAGCACACAGAAGGTGGGCTAACTAAATCCCTTGGGCACTATGCAAATTGAAAGTATAATTTCATCTAAGAGAGTTGAGTCAATAATGAGAAGTGTGGAGCTTTACATAATAGTAACTCACCTTACTAAATAGTCATGGTTAATTGAACCCAATTCACCCAGATGCAATGGAATATCACCAAAAAAAAAAAAAAAAAAGAATTAGCTTCTGTCAGTAAATGCTTCATTTGAAAGTAAATAACTCTAGTTCGTGGAACTAGCCAGTCCCTGGTCTACTTTTCATAATCTGTAAAACAGATCTTAGCATCAATCTCTCTTTATCGTATGATTAATTGAGCAATCATCTCTTTTCAGGATTTATTTCTTTTTTTGTAAAAACTGATGGCATATTTTTAATGAAATTGTAAAATCTGATCAATGTCCTCCAATCCCACACAAAGAAAGGAGTACAACATTGTGTGCAGAGCAATGATTTTTTGAATCAATCTATGTTTTATTTTTTATACATCCATTTCTCCCCAGTAACAAAAAAAAAAAAAATAAAGATTTTAAGGCAGTAAAAAGTAGCAATGTTTGAAAACCCTTTCCCTTACATACCCTGACATTCTAGGGGGCTCAGAGATGGTGACACAGTGGCGCTACCAGATGAGCTTTATTGTTCTCGTCCTAAAGGATGCATTCTCATTGCATAACTTTGCCCAAAACTAACAAGATGTGATATGCTCATGACACCAACCACATACCCAGGCTGGTTCCAAAGTGTCTAGACTGTCGCGTCGCCTATATCACTGGTGAATCTTGTGAATGCCAACTCATTACATTATATTTACATCTCATCTTCTTTATCCTATTCCTCTTCTTTCTCATCATTGTCCCCAGTCATCATTCACTGAGCACCTAATGGAAGCCAGGCACTATGCTATTTTGCTACATCCTTCGTTTATTGATACAACCTCACAAAGTAGCTATTATTAATCTAACATTACACTTGAGGTAACTGAGGCTGGAAGGAGTTAATTTTTCCTAGGTCTTTAAGAAGTGGTGGTGGAAAAAAAGAGGAGAGTTAAGAGAAGAACGCAAAGGCAATCACAAATCAGGAAGGTAGCAGGTGGGAGGAAGACTTTGAGAGAATGTAAAAGTGTTCTGTGAAGCTGGGACAAATATAATTCCCCTGAAAGAAAATGTTACAGGTAGAAAGAAAAGTAGAAATGTGGACTGACCTTGTTTGAAAGACAGAATTTTCAGAGTAGAGCACAACACTACATGAGCTAATGTTTTCTCCTCTTTTTCACCTTAAGCACCTGGCTGAAGTTCTTACCCCAGGACATGAGTTCCTCTTTCCATCTAGGGAGTAAGCTCAACACACAGGGAGTGATGAAGCAGGACAACTGGTAGAAGGGGTCAGCCACTCCACCATTGTCCAGAATATTTCTGCTCTTGTCCCATATTTCATTTTCCACTCCACAAAGTTGCATGGTGGGTAACCAAACCCACATGCTTGATGGCCTTCTGCTGTCCTTTGAGCCTGCCTTCACCACATTGACTCCTGTCCCCAAGAAGACTTTGGATCATTGAATTTGATTCATCTCATCTCAGTGATGTTTTAGCACCCCCATAGATTCGCAACCTGAGCACCTTCCCATAGGCCCACCCCTTAAATCTATTTCTGCTTTTGGATAGTCACTAACACGTTCATTTCACAATTATTATTATTTATGTAACCGTCCCAGTTCCAGTCTCTAGGGGCAGAGTAGTGAATAGCATAGGCATTGCCCCATTCACATATGAATCTTACACACATATACAAGTAAAAGAACAATGGGAAAAGGGAAACCAAGTACTCATTCTATGTAGATCATGTATATCTTTGCTATATTATACAGAGAGAAGGAAATAAAGTCACATCATAAAGGCATTCTTCTTTTAGTCGTTGGATTTATCACCTAAATTACAAATTTCTACACTATGGCCACAGGAAGAAAGAAGGGGTTGCGATGGTTCTCTCCTCAAATCATCCTTCCTGGGATAGAGTGAATATAACCTACCTGCCCAGCAGAGACAATATCACATGTCTCCTCCCCATGTTGCTTGGATGAAACCCACTCTTGAGTTTCTAGGGCTCAGGGGAGTTGAATAGGCTAATAGGCAGTCCCAGCTGAACCTCGGCAGACCTTCCCACCAAACCTCAGGGGTTACTGGATTTGTAATGCAACCCCAAAGGCATTTATGAATCAGCTGCAGTGGAAGTGCCTGCCTGTGTCATCTGGCCAAGATACTATTAGAAGTCTCTCAGAAAAGCCTGACAACAGATATTATAAAGGTTGCAAAAGGATGATTATGGTCTGTCATTTGAAGAGTCTACACATGGACTACACATTTCATTTTCATCATTATGGATGAAAATGCAAATGCCCCTAAGTATAAACTGTCTAGCCAGTACCATCTACTGCATATTGACTGCAAATACAATGATGCTTTGAATCATCTTAGTTCTTCCCAGGGATGTTGGTAAACTTAAACAATGGAAAGCCCATAATTGTGGTACAGATTTGGTATCCTCACCATATCAATTCCTGGTTTAATGCAACATTTTTTTTTTTTCTAAAACAGTATGACTAACCACCAAGAAAGACATACCTTCTGGAGTGGCCACTTGCTCTTAGAGTCAGACATTCTCTCTGGATTAAGCAGTCTGAACGTAAGGACTTAACGCACCGATAGAGTGCTGCCTAAAAAAAAGGGGGGGAGGGAGAAAGAAAATTGTTCTTTATAAAGACTGAGGGAGAGTTTCAACACATGTATAAGGGAAGAAGATAGTGGGAAAGGACAAGAAATTATGATGGGGTGATGCTCACATTAAACAGAAAAGCTTTGAGAAAAGTGTTCTTTCCAACTCTCAACTCTCCTTTATACTAGACTACAGCTAATTATACATGAATAGATTTTTTAAATTTAAAAGTTGTATAAATAGCAAATTTTTCCATTGCTGCACAGAGTATGTAAAGAAAATAAACCCCTTTCTGAGACAGCACACCTGCTACAAAGATGTTACAAAAGGCAACAGATAACGATCATTTTGAGAGATTCCCCAAAATATGATTTATCCCAACTATATTGTCAGGCTGATTTTAGGCACAAAGCAATTCCTGCTTCTGCTGGTGAATTTCAGATTTGTTTTAACAGAGTTACTGAAGAAGGGGTAAAGAAAAGTTATTGGATGCATAAGAAGGGGGGAAGATAATAAAATTGAGTAGAAGCAGCAAATTAAAAAAAATTAAGGTGGGAGAACTTGACATATTTGAAAGTAACTCATAAGAAAGTGACAAAATTAAAATTATAGGAAAAAATCATTCATTCAGTCATTTACTATAAATATTTATTAAAAGAGCAAGCTTGTCTCTCCTCCAAGGATAGCACTCTTTGGACCTCTCATTTTACATTTCCAACAGCCTTTGGTGTATAATCTTCACCTAGCTCTTTTCTTGTGACTTTAAAGTCTAAAGTTAACCTAATTCATTCATTCACTTGTTCACTTAATATTTATTAATAACTTACTATGGGCTAGGTGTGAGAAATGGAGGTTACTGTGTGTCCAATTTAACACCTGAGGGTTATGTTTTTGGAATCTGGAGGCCATTCCAGTCCTTCATGTCCCACCTCCAGTTGTTTTTGGTTACCATCCAAAATGTAAGCCTTCTGGGGGCTGCGTACTGTCATTCCCATACTGCTTTGTGCTTTCTATCTTCTGACTCAACCTCTCGACATTCCTCTCCCTCTGCTCCTTTCTGCTTTCCCTCTGGAGTCTCTGTACCATGAAAAGCAAACTACTTCATAACATTATTTTTCTACAAAATACTTTGTTTTATTTTGGTTTGAATTAAACTTCAATTTTTATCTAGGATACTGTCTTTCCAGGAGCTTGAAGGAGTAGAGGCTTCCTCGGGACCACGCAATTGGCTCTGCTTTTATCTGGGTCCTGAGGCAACTTCCAGGTTATATAAAGTTTCCTTCTCCACTGAGGCTCATGCCATATCACTCCACCATCTTCTTTTCAATATTATTTAACTACCGCTAGTCACTGCTTCACATTCACTGGACACCCCACTCACAGTCTTCCTTTATGGAAAGACTTGCCAACGATGTAGGTGAATTCAGTGTCCAGGCCCAGGACTCCTGACACCTTGAAACTATGACTTTATTTTCCTTCCTCCAGGATTCTTTTTTAAGATCTTATTCATTTATTCATGAGAGACAGAGAGAGAGAGAGGCAGAGGGAGAAGCAGGCTCCCAAGGAGTAGGGAGCCCGATGCGGGACTCGATCCCAGGACGCTGGGGTCATGACCTGAGCCGAAGGCAGACGCTTAACCATCTGAGCCACCCAGGCGCCCCCAGGATTCTTTTTTAAATAGACTTTATTTTAGAGCAGTTTTAGGTTCTGGGCAAAATTGGAAGGAAGGTACAAAGATTACCCATGCATGGATAGCCTGCCCCATTATCAACATCCCCCACCAGAGTGCTAAATTTGTTATAACTGATGAATTTATGTTGACACATTATTATCATCCAAAGTCCATAGTTTACATTAGGATTCACTTCTGATGTTGTATTTCAAGTAGCTTGTAATCTCTGTTCTTGAGCCCTTCGGCCCCCTGACCATACCTGGACCTTGTTACCACTCAGTTCGTTTCCTCATCAGAGAGGTCAACTCCATATCCCACTCTGACCATAATCCCCATTCTCTTATCTCTCACTACTATTGCATGAAACTTCATAGTATTTCCCAGCATTTGAGCACTCCATTTTCTTTCCACTTCTTCGCTACGTATCCTGGAATCCTTGTTGATCATTTACTTTATTCTTGTTTTTAAAGTTGTTAATATTTTACATCCTTGTCATTCCCTTTATCTGTCAAGCTGAATTCTTCACCACTTCATCTTTTCACCAACCCAGTCTTCTAAGAGAAGGGAGAAGGAATGCCACACCACGAAGATTGCTCACATTAGAATTTCCTGGTTCTTAGTCTCAGCTTGGCCATGTTTTAGCTGAAAATGTGTTTGCTTGTTCATAGTCGAGATTCTTAAACACTCTCAGCCATTAAGAGTGCACTAACTCACTCAGATTCTGATTCTTGCCCTCCACAAATGTATGTATGTATGTATGTTGGTGCATTTCTTTTTTCTTTCTCTCTTCTATGAACCTGATTCTGTTCCTTTCATCGTCTCCAGGACATTAATCCAGTGCTTGATCTCTTTTTCTTATACCTTCAATATAATCTCACTAGAAGGTTCTTTCCCCTAAAGCTAAAAATATACACAAAATTCATACATCCTAAAATAGTCATTGATACATGTACAATAATACTGGAATAAGTGAAAAAGGATACAGAGCTATATATGTAAAATGAGCTCCACTTTATAAAAATAATTACATAGAGCAAATTCTGGAGGGAAATAGACCCAAACTTTACTGTAATAATCTCTTAGTCATGGGATTTTGGATTACTTTGATTTTATTGTTCATCCTTTTACAAAGCCCCCAAACTTTCCACGGTTAGCATATATTACTTTATTTTTTACACAAAGAAGTTTTCTCTAAAACTACATTTTTCAAAGACTTATAATCATACCTTTGATATATGTCTCATCCTAGCTGTATTCTATTTATGTGATATTTATCTGGCCAAGCAAATGTCTACATTTATCCTATTTTTTCAGTTTCATTCACTTCTCAACCCACTGCCATCCGAATTCCCCTTTCCCAGTTTCCTTGAGAGACTGATATGTTCAAGATGACCTTCAATTCTGTCAAATCAAAGAACTATCAGTTCCTGTCCTCTGAACCTCAGTACTGCATCTGCCCCTGTTCCCTTAAGACACTCTCCTCCCTTAACTCCCACTCATGCCTTTGGTTCTATCTCCAGCATCCTGTCTTCTCTCTCTTCTAGCTTCCTAAATGCTGAGATTCCCTAGTCATCACTCCTCTGCTTTTCTCTCTCTTTTTGCCCTCCCTGGGCTATACCAGCCACACAAATGCATTATCCATTACACATCTCCTAGTCATTCAGAAATATCTACTTCTTGCTCCGGTCTAAAGTGTTTCCAAGTTTAAGGGACATAAATGTACTTCATGTACAGCAGTAAGAGAAATAATAGCCCTTTTAAAGAACACGTTTAATAGATTTTACAATATAGTATATTTTATGTTTCAAATAGAAGTTGGACTTATATGTATAGGATAGTTCTAATTATAGCCAACTGGGAATAATATACTCAGATACAATCACATAACAAAATCTCAAAGATGTGTATTTTCACATTTGATTTTATTGGTGCTTATGTGGTAGATCTTACAATTCAATAAAACTGTAAAGTAAAACTGTAAGTAAAAGCAAAGGAAAGCAAACACAATATAATAAGGATGGTCCAAAATAAAAGCCAAAATTTTCAGTATCATTTGAAAAGAGAGTCCTTATGACAAATGCTGTGGCTACCTGATTATTTTATTGGCCACATAATAATCTCACAGTGAGTTATAATCAGACATTCTAAATTATCTACTGAAATTTTATAAATATAGTAATATAGCTTTTTTCTCCCCTCTCAAGGATGTCAAAGATCATTAGAATACTCATATGATAATGTGCGGACGCTCACTTGGCAAATGGTTAAAATAAAGCAAAGAACTATAAGGAAACCCTGATATACCAGTGGGACAACTGGAGAATGGACAAAGAAATTAGATTCCCACTTGGTGTAATTAGTCTTTATATCGCTAGCTCTTGGAGATAGGTGTGGCATTCCTTTTCACCAGCCTATGCCATTCACAGAGCCCTGGAATCGGAGTCCGCAGACCTGGCCCAAGACTGTGTTCTGCCACTTGGACCTCATGTGAACTCTGGGTCATTTGTTTTTTCTCCCTGAACCTCGTTTTGTCCATCTGTGAAGGAGGTTCACACAGTGGGCTGTGCCACGGCCCATGTGGCTGCAGTGACACTCTGTCAAGCACAATAGACTCGACGTCTGTTGAATCTCTTGACAAAATAACCGAGAAGTTCCTTATTTAAGGGAAATAGAGACAAAAATTGGATTTTATTATTTACTCTTCCATGTACTAAATTGGCTGATCTCGGGCAAGTCACTTAAACAATCTGGGTCTAAGTTTCCTCAGCCTTAAAATGAAAAGGATAGATGAGATGAATTATTTTTCCACTCTGATTCTATGATCCTAAAACCATTTAGGAGATGAGTTACTTTCTAAAACATTAACGTGGTCCTTTTATTTATTCTGCTCCTTCATAGAAGAAGCAGCTTCATTTAAAAAATGTTTTGGAAAACATTTGGAAGTCAATATTAAACTTAACAGACTATTTTGAAACCTTAAAATGAAAACTAAAAGATAGTATGATTTTTCTTTTGCTTTTCACAAGTTTCTTTTGGAAGTAAGTGTGTAAGTGATGAATAAAACATCTAACTGCATATGTGTGCAGATGCAAATAAAATTAGGCATTTCATAGCTGGTTGGAGCAAGAATTCCTATTCTAAGTTTCTCCCTTCACTTATGATGTTGTTCAGAAAAAGCAGGCAGAGAGAGGCATTTCACATCCATGGCTAGTCATAAAGTCATAGTCACTTTATGTTTTCTGGGGGTAGGAAGACAGAAATGGCATCTTTAGAACTCTGGAAAACTATCTCCAAGTATTTGGGATCTGAGACGATCTGGGGCAATCTCTGGAGATTTAACACAAACCCTGAGGGCCGTCCTTGAGGCCGCCAGGAATTACCAGGAGAATCCAGAGTGCTTCTACCTGCAAAAGACATTCTTCCTACCACAAAGAATGAATCATCCACCGTCACCTTGAGAGACAGCCCCAAACAGTCAGGGCAAGTTGAGAAGTTTCCCAGCCCTTACTACTCAGAATGAGACAAGATGATATAATTCACAAAAGCAAAAACATAGTATCTTTTACTACAACTGATAATTTTTAAAAGTGATTTGTATAGTTTACGGGGATCTGGATTTGTCAGATCCCTGACATCTATGGATTCCTGGTGATCCTTATTTAATACAAGTTGAGAGTTAAACTCAAAGTTCGCACTCGTATTTAAAAGTAATTTGAAAACAAATGTAAGTCCCAACATTTCTTGGCAAATTCTTGCAATCTGATGATGACGAAAATCGGCGTGAAGATGCAGTAGTCGTCATCTATGTGTGTTCCAACAATTCTAAATGAGAAATTGATGTTTACTAAAACCTTTTCCCTACAGAGACAGACCTAAAAGAGAGAAAAAGAAGTGGCGACGGAGGGGGAGACCCAACACCTCGGATCCAGTGTTTCAGAGATCATGAGTTAACCGCCGATGTCGCCGTGCCGCCAATTTCCTAAAGCTGGTACCCACCATACCCTGTGCGTCTCATTTTAAAACAATCATTTATGGGTGTTAGAGGATGCCTAGGAAAGCAGAAGGGTTCTGTGTCAATCAAAGCTAATCACTGGTACAGGCAGAGGGCTTTTGTTGGCCTCCATGCTCTAAGCCGCGCTTCCACATCTGTGTTTGAAGAGATTAGAGAGGTGCTTCATACAAGAACTGTATTAGTTAAAGCTGATCGACAGTATTTGGAATAAATCATGAAAAAGTTGAGTGCCAGAAGGGAAGGCATGGCGAGTGGGAGATTGAAACTGACGAGGGCTAAATCCACCCCCGCCGGTCCCCCCCCCCCCCGCATTTGTATTTCAGTTTTGCTCACGGGAGGGAGCGTTACCAGGTGTCGCGCTCCTGCCACTTGCTAGCAAACCGGCAGCGACTCAGCCAACAAGCCAGGCGCCAGTGCCTTCCGGGACATGCGTGCCACACTTGGATGAAGGGCTCCGGTTTTATTTGAGGTGCTTCATGGAAAACAGATTAGCCCAAGTGGGTAAGTGGGATTTGGGGACCAGGGAGGGGAAAGAATGAAAAGTGAAAGAGAGCCCAGCCAAGAACGAGCACCGAAGCCCCCCTCCCCGTTTATAGCCATGTTCTCTCTGCATGAAGGCCATACACTGGCAAATAAATTATGAGTGACAAGTATTTGAACCAATAAAGAGGGCACTATATTTTATATGCAGTAAATTTAATTCCAGATTGTGTTTCACCTCAGCAGGGTGACATGTTTATTGCCAGTGAGAGATGAAAGCCGAGGGAGTTAGAGGCAAGCGTCAGCAGTTCTAGTGGGCACCCGCAAAATGAAGATTTGACAGACCGGTGGCTGAGCCCTTGAAATGAAATGCCAGATCAAATTTTACCCCAAAGGGGTCAGATGTACTGTCATGCCCCCAAACTCTCAATACCAGCTGAATAAATGAGCCCGGTTCAGCAGGGAGCAGGAGGCCAAGAGCATGCTCTGTGAATTTTCTGCTCCTAGAATCATCCGCTTTTCCAAGTGCACTGAGCCCGGGAGGACCCGGGTGAGGTGTGGCTGAGGGAGGATGTGCTAGAAGGGATGTGAAGTGCCGCTGCCTCTGTGGGGCTCTAAGTGTCGTTTTAAAAATCTATTAAACAGATCGAAAAGTAGAAGTGAGTCTAAATTGATCTGCCCGTCTCTCAATTTCATCCTACAAGCGCTCAGCTCAGGTGTTCAATTTATTGAACCATAACCCCTTTTTAAACAATCAACATCAACATGCAATAAATATGCTCAGCAAGGGCAATATTTACATGCATGACTCATTGTTTTAGAAGATTTATTTGCGGAGGAACTGACTGGCAATTACATTGGACTTCCTCCTGCAGACGATGGCACAGTGGCATGTGGGCCCAGGTCTGGTTACTGCAAAAATTAAGCACACTGAAGGCTTTCCCTGTGAAAGGTGGGGAGGAATTTTTGTTATAATATGCACATGATTGCACTTGTCATCTCAGATAGAAGGAGAGAGAGAGAAGAAGAAGTGAAGGAGTGAGAGAGGGAGGGAGAGAAAGAAGCAAGGAAGGGAGGGAGGGAAGAAGGGAGGGAGAGAGGAAAAGGAAAAACGTGCTGGTCTCAGCTAAGTGTGTCCATGAAGAGTTATGCGGTAATTCCTATAATGATGTTGATAATTCATGTAAAATGGTAGCCAATCTTTCCTCTGCCCACTTATGAAACAGGTTCTGTTATCCAATATATGGATTGGGCCAGCCAAACGCTTTCCACCTCATTTGTGTAGACACAGTGTCATCAACTCTTGAATCAATCAGAAGGGTTAACATTTTAATCAGTCCCTTTCACTGACCTTGCTCTGCAGGACTAACAATAGGATCTACCACCTATTTAACTTCACATAAATGTATTTTAAGGATGTTTCTCATAGTTCACAGTCAGCAAGAGGAAGATGATGTAAAATTTCTGGACCCTGTGTAATTTCAGGGTTTCTTCCTCTTACTTTGTGCCTCTTTTCTCAACTTTGTACATCTTTTCCATATAGTCACTGAAGTTACAAAGACCACGTCGTACTCTTGTGCCTGAATGAAGGACAACAAATATGAATATGAATAATGATCCTAGCATCACCTAATTGCTCTTTAGGATTTTATTTTTTTAATTTATTTTTTTAAATTTTATTTTATTTTATTGTTATGTTAGTCACCGTACAATACATTGTTAGTTTTTGATGTAGTGTTCCACGATCCATTGTTTGCGTATAACACCCAGTGCTCCATGCAGTACATGCCCTCCTCAGTACCCAGCACCAGGCCAACCCATCCCCCCACCCCCCTCCCCTCCAAAACCTCAGTCTGTTTCTCGGAATTTTAAAGGAACTACTTATTTCCTGTGAGAATGGCCTCATGTTTGGCGAACACAGCTCTGGAACAGAAGCCATGGAAACTGGCGTCCTCCTGGTGATACCTGGAGACACAGGAACACCTGTGATATAAGTAAGAACACCTACCATTATCAGTGATTGTCCCTCTGTTACCCACTTACTGCTTGAGGATGTTGTGAGGGTGACTGTTGGCCAGAATGAGTGTAAGGTTTTTGTAAGGTCCTTAGAGAAGTGTTGCTGTGTGAAAGAGACTTAGCTGTCACCGTTACCACTACCCTGGTCCTTGCTGTTTCCTGACCGCCATTTTACTCTCGTCATTCATTCCCCCATGGAGCATAGAACTGATGCATTTTTAAGCTCACATCCTTTGTGCTGTTCCAAGTATTCCAGGAGTCTCTCTTTCATCACATCAAATACATCCCCCTCCTCTCAGGTTCGTATGTCCTGACCTTCCCTATCTCTACGTTCCCTGCTGTTCCCTCCACTTTCGTCTCCAGCCTCCTTTGTCTGCTCATTTCAGACCTCTTGTGTGAGCTGTGCTGCTTGGAACAGAGTCCCATTTGTCTGGCGCATGCCCTTCCTCTTGGCCAAAGAGCTTCCGAAGACTCCGCAAGCTTTCAAAGCCTATAGCCTGAGTGCCAGCCAAATTAATCTATTCAGTTTGTTTCCCGTCTTGCAGATCATAATTATTGGTCCCACTTACAACTCATTATAAATTCTTGGGATAAAAGGAGCAAGTAATAGTTTAGGAGGATTGGTAGTTTCCAGACAACCAAAGTATTAATGATGTCAAAAGAGAAATGGTATTTAACTCGACAATGGTCACATTCATTATAATCGATAATGTAAAAGACTTCCAACACATTTTATAGTTAGAATAAACACATTTCTGGTCATGTACACATGATAAATGTTTTATTTCTATCCTTCTGTGTTTGCCTATTATTCTGTTAGTCCAAAAATCCTGTTGTCAGGTAGTTTTAATGCCTTGACTCAAGTTCCCCTTAGATTCATTCCTCCTTTCCAATTCCACAGCCAACATCAAGAATCAGGCATTTTACACTCAAACCCAGGCCACCTTAGGGACTGCCTAATTGGGGCATTGAAGACTTTTTTTCTCTGTTTCATGGTCTTGGAAGCTGTTTCCTTTGTGTCTCCCCTATAAAATTAAATTCAAACTCTTCGTAATTCTATTTAAAGCTCTCCATTCTCGGACTCTTCCAAACCCACCAGCCTGACATTGGGTGAGCGCTATAATTATGGGATCCTCAGTTTCCTCCTAAACATCTGCCTTGACGGGGATTTTTGAGATACAAATAGGCACGTGCAGTCCTGCCCACCATGGCTAGCACATGATAGTTGTTCAATAAATCATATTTCACTATTTATTATGACAAATGATCCTTCCACTTCTGCCTAGCTAATTTGCACCTCCTTCTCAGAAAGTGACTTCATGCCCGCCTTCTCGCCTTTGCTTCTGCTTTTCACTACACTCAGGTACGTTCCCCCATTCTCCTTCTTCATTTGTATGCCCCGGCTCAAAGCTCCCCTCCTGTCAGAAACCTCTCTCACCATGTGCTCTCAGAGTCTGCATGCCAGAAAGAAAGAATTAACAGATACCAGAGTGGCTCTGTGGGTTATGTTTAGTGCTATTCTACATAGCTCCTGTCATTTACGATTGTAGTTTGAAAAAATACCCAAATCTGTTCAATAACAACTTCTGCTAAATTATGCTAAATAATTTAAGTTTCAGCCATCTATGCATATTTAAGTTCTAGCCATCCTTCGAGGTCCAATGTAAATGCCTATCCTCCTCCCCAAGGTGAGTTAACTCTCATGATCTTCGGTCCTAGATGAAGTGAGTCTCTGTTTTTCAAGCCTGAATGTTTTATTTGGCAGGAATCATTTATTATCAGATATTGTGGTTGAACCTGCACATATCATATCTGCCTTAATGGAGGTTCGGGGAGCTCATGGAGGAAGGGGAGAGCATGGTTCAACCGGACGAATGTTGGCTGAGGCCCCAGGAGAAGGCCACTGATCCTGGTGGTTAAGGCAGTAGAACATGGAGGTGCTCGCAGCCTCTAGCTTGCAGGCACTAACATTTCAGAGTGTCTGGGGACAGCTGTGAGAAGAGAACAGGAAGTATAAGGAAAACAAGAATAAGCTATTTCCTAAGTGCTCTTTAGCAGTCCAGGCTTCATGGAGCACAAGTGGAAATTTGAGGAAGAATTTTGATTTGCATTAGGATCTATTTAAAATTGGGGGGTACATAAAATAATTTTTTAGTATTTAAGCACGTAGCATCATGACCCTGAATAGGATAGAGTTTGTCTTTGTCGAATGAATAGAAAAGTAAATGGCATGCCGTTGCACTCTTTCCTTATAATTGGATTTTTTTTTTCACATTTAGTAATCTCAGAAGAGTTGGTAGCATCTGACTTCTATAGGATATGTTTATCTCTTAAGATGAGGGTCACCTATATGGTAATCTGTGGGCCTTAACTTGCAATTGATTATAACTGAGCTAAAGTTGAATTGAGATTCAAATGGACAGTGGTTGTGTCGAGGCCAAGGAAATAAACAAGAGAAACAGTTGCAATTACAGTGTAAAAATGAACAGTTTAGAGCAATGTTGAATAAGAGTATTGCCTGGGACAGCCAAGTTCAATTATGCTCACACAAGCTAAGATTTCTTTAGCGGTGCTTCCATATAGTCTTCCCCCAAGATGTTAATTGATGTTGGCATTGAATCTTTTGAAGTGATGGGAATTCATATGTTAAAATGTCCAAGTAGCAGCAAAAATGAGTGATGGAATGGGTCACTGAATATTTTTAAAGGCCAAGAAACACCTTTATTTGAGGCTATCTAAAACACTGCCCCAAAACAGCCACCAAGGATCTTTCCTTCAACTTTTGCTCTATCTTTTTGTACGGAGGCTAGGACAGCAGCATACAGCCCCCAAAAGGAGAATCCTCACAATTTTCTTCAGAATGCCAAGTGTTACAGTGAACGATAAATAACCTTTCTGTAACAAGCAGCCCTTTTTTTCCCGCTGGAACAAACTGTTCAACTCTATTTGAATAAAAAGCCCACACATATATCAAATTAAACAAAATAGCATTGTTCCAAATACAGATCAGGCAGTCTTCCCAGACTCGTGTCAGTAAAATTTCATCGCACTCCACACCATTGTATAGTAGCTCTCTCTCTCCTCTTCTTTATGTGTGAGTGCAGAATCACTATTCTTAGACAAAGGAATGCAGACACAGGCCGTGTCCCCCATGCACTTGAATAAAATAAAGGTTCAACTAGAGACTTTGATGGCAAGAAAACAAGAATGCACCACTGAAAATACAGGTGGAGACAGTACTACACAGCTATATTAGGAGCAGTTGATCAACAAGAAGTTATTTTGCTTATTGCCAGGATAAATATTTTCCCATTTGATGAGGCATAACTCTGGATCGATGTTAATGAACCAGGAAGCTAATTGTGTGGCGTGTGTGCGGAGATAGGGTGGAGGCGATAGTGTGTGGGGCTGCCTTGCCCTAACTCATAAGAGCCGATTGTTAATTTTCAGGATTTTGCAAGCTTTTGTTATAAACGATCGTTATTAAAAATTAACATACAAGTATGTAATAAAATTCAATAAGTTATATCCAAAAGACAGATGATACCCAAACATATTACTTTTTCTTTTCCTGCATTTTACTGTGATCTGTGCTCTTGAGGTTATTTATGTCTATTGTATCTATATGGTGGAAAGAGTATGGAATGGTGTGATACTTTGTGTTTGCTCCCCACTCCTCATTCACATTGACACACTGGTAGCTTGGAATTGACTCACACTACAAATCAGAGCTATTGCTTTCTTTTGTTTTTGTTTTCCAGAGAGCTGATTGTTAAACATTTATCAGCACACTACTGGGTAGAAGGTCTTTGAGAACAGCCCTAACTTCCCATGCAAACTTCGGCCGCTGAGCTGCAGAGGAATTTGAGCAGCAGCTGCCTTAGGTTCTTTAAGGCTAAGAACTTTCAGGGCTCGGGGGCAGAGTTTGCACGTTGTGCTGTCTTCTGTAAGAGCATACCGAGGGATTAAAGTAAATTCCTCCAATCTGACAACTCAATTGTTTTTTGAACACCAGAGCTCCATCGAGGAAGATATTTATTATTAGGGTAAGTTGGTTGATTAGGAAAAGTTCTCTCCAAGTGTAATATTTTGCCAGTCTTACTAAATGTGGTGTCAGTTCAGCCTTAATTGACAGTAACTGAACATTGGGTCGCACCACGGCAGGCTTGCGACCACCACTTTTCCCTCTCTTCTCACTCTCTCCAAGCTTCCTGCTCTCCATAAACTGGGCGGCGGGGGGCGGGGAATGTGAGCAAGGGTGGGAGATAAAGAGGCAGAGTTGGTAAGTGGTAATGAATCAGTTGTCCTTCCATGTTGGGCTTTCATGCCATATACCCCTCTCTAGGCTTAAAGCTCAAAGTGACATCATTTCTTATGGTATTTGTAGCAGATTTGAACTCACTAGGGGTTCTATAATTATTCTTTCCAATTCAACCTGTATGGCTGCATTAAGCCAATTAAATTATAATAATTTATAATTTATTTTAGTAATTATAATAAAACTATTTCATGTAATGTCCAGGATTATACCGACACCAGAGAGTAGTATAATACACACACACACATATATATATATATATATATATATATATATATATATATATATATA